>NC_134358.1:47780237-47940237 GCF_048569485.1 Anomaloglossus baeobatrachus
TTGGCGGGCCGCGCCTGGCATGGCGGCGGCCTGGTCTTGGCGGGCCGCGCCTGGCATGGCGGCGGCCTGGTCTGTGCGGGCCGAGCCTGGCGTGGCGGCGGCCTGGATCTGCGTCGCTGTTGCGGCCAGTTCTTGGCGGGCCGGACTGGGCATCGCAGCCGCGGTCTGAATTGGCGTCGCATCCTCAATGGGGTCCGTGCAGGTGGAGCTAGGCGTCGCTGCCGTGATCGGGGCTTGACGGGCCGCACCTGGCGGGGCTGCGGCCTGGTTCAGCATCTCACTTGCGGCTCGGACGAGCGTCGCTGCTGCGGTGGGGTCTTGGCGGACTGGGCTCAGCAGGGTGGCAGCCTGGGTCAGCGTCACACCTGCGGCACGGATGAGTATCGCCGTGGCAGTCGGACCTTTGCGGGCCAGGCGGGGTGTCGCTGCGGCGGCCTGGATTTGGCGGGCCGCACCTAGCGCGGCTGCGGCCTCGCTCAGCGTCGCCGCGCCGGGCGCCTCTTCTGGGACCGCGGTCGTAGCAGCAGGGGTCGGAGCACTTGCGCTGGCCGGGGCAACTCTGGACTCACCCATCGGTGGCACCATCGGGATCTGAGTCGTCGCCGCTCGATCTGGCAGGCGTCGCGCGGCTCCCTCCTCGTAGGTCCGAACCGCCGCAGCCATCTCCAGAAGCTCCATGCGTTCCTCTCTGAGCTGTCGTATAATCCTGGCCTCCAGCTGATCGCAGAAGATAGCAAGCTCCCGGCACCACCAGGCAGCAGAGCCTGGTTCTGGGTATCCACGTCCGGACTCCATTTCTTCTCTCTGCAGCAGCAGGCTTGTGGCTCTCTTTCCTTCCCGCCGTCTCTGGACGCTTCCGCTCTCTTCACAAGCGAGGTCAGAACTCTGCAGGGGATCTCTGGGTAACCACACCTCTTCGTGGGCGGTAACTTCTTCCAGCGCGGGCTGCTGTTGTTTTTCAGCGCGCTTTTCATGGTGGCAATATGGCGGCGCTTCCAATTTTTCAAGCGGACCGCCCAGGCACATGGTCACCTGTCTGAACAGGTCTAGTCCTTATCCTGTTCGTGACGCCAGATGTGAAGCCCCACAGGTGTTGTGTCGGTGCATTACCTTCAGGGACTCCACTCAGCTGGATCTTGTCACAGGTAGGAGATCTTCTTCTTGTCGTGACGCCACTCTCAGTATTGCGGTCAGTGGGGACCGCCACTGCAGGTTAAGGGACGCCTGGGGCTGATGGTGAGTGCAGTTAGTTGGAATAGCCTCCTGAGAGTGAGGCAAGCCCCAGGGCCCGGTGTAGGTGCGTAGTACCACAAGGCGCAGAATAACTCCACACAGGCAGAATGTCTTTCAGGGTTTTTACTCACTTCAGGTGGCAGGGTGAGTAACCCGGGCGTAGCTGGGATGAACCAAGTGGGAACCAGGTGTCCTTCAGGCTGACTTGTGAGGGTGACTACTAACTCGCCTTCCTTAGCCCTTGGTGGTTTGGGGTAACCCCGACTTTGAGTCCCTATGGGGGTCACCCAGGGAAGATGCTGCAGCCTCTCTCCCCTTCGGTTGCCGTTTGCTTGTCGCCTGGACCAGGCCACTCCGGCTGCTTGCCTCCTGTGACCTATGGGCCCTAACTGTGGCTACGTGGCTTCGGCTTTTGTGGTGTTGTGGCGTGGGCTTTGAGAGCCCCACACCGGCAGGTTTAGCAAAAGAAAGCTGGATCTATCTCCGCTTCGGGATCTGCCGCCCGTTTGGGCCTGGTACTCTCTAGCAGTCTCCTTACTTCCCACTCCGTGCTCTCTCTTTAGCTGAAGATGGATTTCGGGTAGCACTCCTAGTTGACCGTTCTCCCCCGTCAGTAGCCACTGCGCGGGCGCTGTCAGACTGCACAGCCCCAGGGATCTGCTCCTCACTCGAGCTCCCTGAACTCTACACTGCACTGGCTCACTGCCCCTCCTCTCCTGTTCTTGCCTACGCCACCTAGCAACCAGACTCTCTTACCACACCCCTTGAGAGGAGATGGAGGCTTTTGGCCCCCTCCACTATTCCAGTGAAGGTGAAGGCTTTTCCCCCTCCTGGGATCCCCAGGGGTCCTCTCATGGGTACATGTGTGAGACCTGATCACTATGCGCCTGTGTACCACACCCCGGTCAGCCTTCTGGATTACCTGTGTTGTACTGTTCCCAGCATGGGTGCAGTACTCAGTGGTGCCTGACCAGGTCAGGGGCGCCACAGGAGCATCACCAAAAATGCAGGTCTTGTGGGTTGTCCCCTGTATGTATAGTATCGGTTGGTGGTCTATGGAAAAGTTATCGTCAACAGGTTTATGGACACCCAAAGTTTACTGATGCAGGTAGGGACCATAGTCCAAATCTACAGATAAGCTCTTGTAGCAAAAAGGCTGAAAACAAATAATGCTGGGAATAAGATGGCACCAAGGTAACCTATGGAATAAAAGAAAGCTGAATGAGACAGTGTCATGCTCCAGCCAATGTTCTGGTTGGAAATATTGAGTCCTGGCGTTGACGTGGATGATAATAATTGACGTATCACCTGCCTAACCATTGCAAGGACCTGGTACCCTAATTTATAGAAGCTATATTCCTCATGGACGGTTTGTCCGGCCTTGTCTCAAAAATGGTACAAGGTGATAACTTGGCCTCCTAATTGCCCGGAAAATAATCCAATTTAGCATCTATGGGATATGCTAGCAAAACAAGTCCTATCCCTAGAGGTGGCACCTCGCAATTTACAGAACAAATGTCTTGGTGCTGCCTGTCAAACGGCATCTTTAGAAGTCATTTCGGTGTAGGTTGTCACTTAAGTGGTGTGGGCTAAGTGTTTTTCCATTCTGGACCTTTGGGGCTTGGAGCCATGAGCTAGGACAAGGTGGATGGATTTACAGGAAGTTTCAACCCCAGGAGAACTTGGCCAGGTTTAGGAGAAGATGTTTATGGCATCTGCTTGAAAAGGATTGGTAATCAGCTCACAACAGGACTTTCACCTTAACACATCAAGGATCAGTGATGTGGCGCCCTGGCCTAGCCAGGTCGTCACAGATAACACACAAACACCCCCACCCCCATTAGACAGGGACACCAGCCAAACAAAAATCCTTGTTGCCTCTCTCCAGTGTCTGATGTCCACACCAGGGGGGGCGGAGCCAAGCGGTTGGCCCCACCCACCGAGGAGTTCACAGGCCTGGAGGCGGAAAAAGTGACAGAACAGTGTTGGAGTTTGAGGAGTGAGGAGCAAGCACTTGGATGTCTGGGTTTGTGGCCCAGGCACTGACAGCAAGGTTGGCAGACGGTGGTGGCCGTCTGCAGGAGTGGTGGAGCAACGCGGAACCGTAGGACCGGGGTCGGGCGACGGCCCACCGGTACCGACCGGGCAGCGAAGTGAAGCCAGCACACACAGGCAGGGCCATCGGACCCCGACCAGGCTTGGAGCCGCCGACAATAGTCAGATCCGAATGTGACTGGAACCCCAGGGGTTTCACAACAGCAAAAGTCCCGATTGAAGGCAACCGCCCACACCGTGGGCAGCACGGTGGCTCAGTGGATAGCACTGCAGCCTTGCAGCGCTGGGGTCCTGGGTTCGAATCCCACCAAGGACAACATCTGCAAGGAGTTTGTATGTTCTCCCCGTGTTTGTGTGGGTTTCCTCCGGGTTCTCTGGTTTCCTCCCACACTCCAAAAACATACTGATAGGGACTTTAGATTGTGAGCCCCAATGGGGACAGTGTTCCTGATGTATGTAAAGCGCTGCGGAATATGTTAGCGCTATATAAAAAATAAAGATTTGATTTGATTTTTTTTTTGTATACAGCTACCGCCTAAGGCTAGAGACCCAGGGGCCAGCGCCTGCGGGCAAACGGGCTCCTCCAGTACCCATACACCGGGGAGCGGACTACCGTTGGGAATCCATAGTAGTCAGAAGAAGAACATCAAAATGCAGGGAAAGACAGCCGCCATCACTTGTCCGGGGAGAAACACTGCAGCCGGCTGTGGGACCCGTCCATCCAGCCGTTTGGTTTACCGAGGACTTTGTACCTTTCTTGCTGAGTGAGTACACCCGTGCCATCCGGCACCGCGCCGCGCTGTCCCTGCAACCCTGCACCTCGCCAACCCTGCCTCCCCGTCACAACATCACCGGGCCCCGGGACCACCGACCCCTACCCACGGAGGGGGAAAACAACATCCCAGCTGCTCCTTACCATCGCTCCCGGGATCCCCATGATCAGCAGTGGTGGTGCCTATCTTCACCACGACCCGTGGGTGGCGTCACGGACTAAATCCCCCAAACCAACCACCCCTTTCACTCATGGGCGAGGAGCGCCGCTCGAGTCCCCGGATCCAGCCCACCACTCGAGCCACCGAGCAGCAGCAGCAGCCGCAGCAGCTCCGGACCCGAGTGTGGCGCCCCTGACCTGGTCAGGCACCACTGAGTACTGCACCCATGCTGGGGACAGTACAACACAGGTAATCCAGAAGGCTGACCGGGGTGTGGTACACAGGCGCATAGTGATCAGGTCTCACACATGTACCCATGAGAGGACCCCTGGGGATCCCAGGAGGGGGAAAAGCCTTCACCTTCACTGGAATAGTGGAGGGGGCCAAAAGCCTCCATCTCCTCTCAAGGGGTGTGGTAAGAGAGTCTGGTTGCTAGGTGGCGTAGGCAAGAACAGGAGAGGAGGGGCAGTGAGCCAGGCAGTGCAGAGTCCAGGGAGCTCGAGTGAAGAGCAGATCCCGTGGGCCGCTGTAGTCTGACAGCGTCCGCGCAGTGGCTACCGACGGGGGAGAACGGTCAACTAGGAGTGCTACCCGAAATCCATCTTCAGCTAGAGAGAGAGCAACGGAGTGGGAAGTAAGGAGACTGCTAGAGAGTACCAGGCCCAAACGGGCGGCAGATCCCGAAGCGGAGATAGATCCAGCTTTCTTTTGCTAAACCTGCCGGTGTGGGGCTCTCAAAGCCCACGCCACAACACCACAAAAGCCGCAGCCACGTAGCCACAGTTAGGGCCCATAGGTCACAGGAGGCAAGCAGCTGGAGTGGCCTGGTCCAGGCGACAAGCAAACGGCAAACGAAGGGGAGAGAGGCTGCAGCATCTTCCCTGGGTGACCCCCATAGGGACTCAAAGTCGGGGTTACCCCAAACCACCAAGGGCTAAGGAAGGCGAGATAGTAGTCACCCTCACAAGTCAGCCTGAAGGACACTTGGTTCCCACTTGGTTCATCCCAGCTACGCCCGGGTCACTCACCCTGCCATC
Source organism: Anomaloglossus baeobatrachus (assembly GCF_048569485.1). NCBI lineage: Eukaryota > Metazoa > Chordata > Amphibia > Anura > Aromobatidae > Anomaloglossus > Anomaloglossus baeobatrachus. Next base: position 47,785,495 of record NC_134358.1, read on the forward strand.
AACTGTGAGTAAAAACCCTGAAAGACATCCTGCCTGTGTTGAGTCATTCTGCGCCTTGTAGTTCTACACATCTACACAGGGCCCTGGGGCTTGCCTCACTCTCAGGAGGCTATTCCAACTAACTGCACACACCATCAGCCCCAGGCATCCCTTAACCTGCAGTGGCGGTCCCCACTGACCGCAAATCTGAGAGTGGCGTCACGACAAACTACAAAGAAGGTTTCCCACCTGTGACCAGACAGATCCATCTACGTGGAGTCCCTGAAGGTAATGCACCGACACAGCGTCCCCGGGGCTTCACATCTGGCGTCACGAACAGGATAAGGACTAGACCTGTTGAGACAGGTGACCATGTGCCTGGGCGGTCCGCTTGAAAAATTGGAAGCGCCGCCATATTGCCACCATGAAAAGCGCGCTGAAAAACAACAGCAGCCCGCGCTGGAAGAAGTTACCGCCCACGAAGAGGTGTGGCTACCCAGAGATCCCCTGCAGGGTTCTGACCTCGCTTGTGAAGAGAGCGGAAGCGTCCAGAGACGGCGGGAAGGAAAGAGAGCCACAAGCCTGCTGCTGCAGAGAGAAGAAATGGAGTCCGGACGTGGATACCCAGAACCAGGCTCTGCTGCCTGGTGGTGCCGGGAGCTTGCTATCTTCTGCGATCAGCTGGAGGCCAGGATTATGCGACAGCTCAGAGAGGAACGCATGGAGCTTCTGGAGATGGCTGCGGCGGTTCGGACCTACGAGGAGGGAGCCGCGCGACGCCTGCCAGATCGAGCGGCGACGACTCAGATCCCGATGGTGCCACCGATGGGTGAGTCCAGAGTTGCCCCGGCCAGCGCAAATGCTCCGACCCCTGCTGCTACGACCGCGGTCCCAGAAGAGGCGCCTGGCGCGGCGACGCTGAGCGAGGCCGCAGCCACGCTAGGTGCGGCCCGCCAAATCCAGGCCGCCGCAGCGACACCCCGCCTGGCCCGCAAAGGTCCGACTGCCACGGCGATACTCATCCGTGCCGCAGGTGTGACGCTGACCCAGGCTGCCACCCTGCTGAGCCCAGTCCGCCAAGACCCCACCGCAGCAGCGACGCTCGTCCGAGCCGCAAGTGAGATGCTGAACCAGGCCGCAGCCCCGCCAGGTGCGGCCCGTCAAGCCCCGATCACTGCAGCGATGCCCAGCTCCACCTGCACGGACCCCATCGAGGATGCGACGCCAATTCAGACCGCGGCTGCAATGCCCAGTCCGGCCCGCCAAGACCAGGCCGCCGCCATACAGGGCGCGGCCCGCCAAGACCAGGCCGCCGCCATACAGGGCGCGGCCCGCCAAGACCAGGCCGCTGCCATACAGGGCGCGGCCCGCCAAGAGATTGCATCACCATTTACCCCGGCCTGCAAGGCCAGAGCAGACACCGCTCCCCAGCCTAAGGAAGTCCCTACTAGGAAATCCCTGATAGGTGAAGACTCCGCATACTGGCAGCTGAAGGCTGACCTGGAGGCCAAGTTCCCACAGGAGATGGTGGACCGATACATGCTCCCTCCGCACACCCCTAAGGCAACCCCTGCAGCAACCACGCTGAAGAGTCCACCGCCTGGGCCAGCTGAGGAACACTCATCCCCAGCGCTGCCACGACCAGAGTGCAGCGAAGAACTAAGGGGGAGAGGAGGGCAAGAAGTTGAGGAGTTGCCCCCGGAGCCAGCAGCAGTGCTAGTCCCAGAGCCGGAGATGCTGCCATATTCCCGCTGGGACGAGGAAGACCTGACACCTCCTGCTGACGAAGAAGACCTGCCCAACCGCCCTACCTGGGAGCTTGTAAGCTGCACTTCGCAGAATCCAGCCCGCAAGACACAGCGCCGCAGCAGAACTCAGTTTTCCCCTGCACCGCCATCCCCAGAGCAGAGAGATGACATCACGGCCAGAGACCTACAAGAAAAAAGGTTCCTGAGGAGAGCCAAAGCACAGGTCCGAGGACCCCTTTGCAGAGGAGTAGTGGAGGACTTCAGCCTCAAGTCAGGATACGGGTTCATCGTAGCACCTGGTATCAAAGAAGGCATTTTTGTCAATAGGAGAGACGTCAGAGCTAATCTGCCCAGAGGACACCCTGGCAGAAACTTAAAGATGGGAGACTCCGTACAGTTCACCATGCACCAAGGAGAAAGAGGATGGTATGCGCTAGACGTAACACCATGTCCTACAGAAAAAGAAACAGATACAGAGAAAGAAACAGATACAGAAGATACAGAGGAAAGAAAAGAAAAGGAACCCATTGATGACCAAGATGGAGAAACCAACAGGTGCCGCAGCCCTACAGGCCCAAGCCCTGGTGAAGAGGAGTTTGCATAAGTTTAAGTAAAGTACAGCAAGTTTTGACCAGTTTGGAAAGTTTGTTTTGCAACGTTTTAAAGTTCAAGAATGTGCCCACATAAACTATTGTGAGAAAACCATAAACCTTAAGGCTATGAACTGGCTATAGCCACAAACTCTCGCAGTGTAAATAGTTACACCAAAAGGGCACCACCACCACCAGAGTCAGCCTGTTTAGGGGCTTGGCTCGTCTGCAACCAGGAGGAGCCCGTCCGTATATAGGGCTTTGGCTCGCCTGCGACCAGAGAGCATGCCTGTTTATGGGGCCTGGCTCTCCACCACAAAGAGGGTACCTGGTCAGCACCAACTGTGGAGGCCGCCTCTACATCCTGCCAGAAGTGGCTGAAGGCGCGGATCCACCAGGCCAGGTATACCCTGAAACCACCAGCCCATGAAAGCCGCCTCTACATCCTGCCAGAAGTGGCTGAAGCCGCGGCCAACGGGAGAGGCAGATTGGAGGAACGGTCTGGGGAAGTAGATGGCCCAGATCTGGTTACCAAAAGGACCGGTGACCTGCCTCCTGAAAGGGTTTGGGTGGGTTAACGGACTTGTGGGTGGAGGGTGGTGATGTATGGTACCTGGTGCTTTTAAAAATGTTTTACATGTTTTAATGTTTTTATGCATTTTAAAATGTTGTCTTGCAGCCCGAGGACGTGCTGGTGATAACTAAGGGGGAATGTGGCGCCCCTGACCTGGTCAGGCACCACTGAGTACTGCACCCATGCTGGGGACAGTACAACACAGGTAATCCAGAAGGCTGACCGGGGTGTGGTACACAGGCGCATAGTGATCAGGTCTCACACATGTACCCATGAGAGGACCCCTGGGGATCCCAGGAGGGGGAAAAGCCTTCACCTTCACTGGAATAGTGGAGGGGGCCAAAAGCCTCCATCTCCTCTCAAGGGGTGTGGTAAGAGAGTCTGGTTGCTAGGTGGCGTAGGCAAGAACAGGAGAGGAGGGGCAGTGAGCCAGGCAGTGCAGAGTCCAGGGAGCTCGAGTGAAGAGCAGATCCCGTGGGCCGCTGTAGTCTGACAGCGTCCGCGCAGTGGCTACCGACGGGGGAGAACGGTCAACTAGGAGTGCTACCCGAAATCCATCTTCAGCTAGAGAGAGAGCAACGGAGTGGGAAGTAAGGAGACTGCTAGAGAGTACCAGGCCCAAACGGGCGGCAGATCCCGAAGCGGAGATAGATCCAGCTTTCTTTTGCTAAACCTGCCGGTGTGGGGCTCTCAAAGCCCACGCCACAACACCACAAAAGCCGCAGCCACGTAGCCACAGTTAGGGCCCATAGGTCACAGGAGGCAAGCAGCTGGAGTGGCCTGGTCCAGGCGACAAGCAAACGGCAAACGAAGGGGAGAGAGGCTGCAGCATCTTCCCTGGGTGACCCCCATAGGGACTCAAAGTCGGGGTTACCCCAAACCACCAAGGGCTAAGGAAGGCGAGTTAGTAGTCACCCTCACAAGTCAGCCTGAAGGACACTTGGTTCCCACTTGGTTCATCCCAGCTACGCCCGGGTCACTCACCCTGCCATCAACTGTGAGTAAAAACCCTGAAAGACATCCTGCCTGTGTTGAGTCATTCTGCGCCTTGTAGTTCTACACATCTACACAGGGCCCTGGGGCTTGCCTCACTCTCAGGAGGCTATTCCAACTAACTGCACACACCATCAGCCCCAGGCATCCCTTAACCTGCAGTGGCGGTCCCCACTGACCGCAAATCTGAGAGTGGCGTCACGACAAACTACAAAGAAGGTTTCCCACCTGTGACCAGACAGATCCATCTACGTGGAGTCCCTGAAGGTAATGCACCGACACAGCGTCCCCGGGGCTTCACACGAGCGTTAGCGAGAGCGCAGCAGCGACGGCGTCCTCCCCGCCCGCGACAGTGGGATGATAATACTCACTCTTGGTCTCTATGAAGTTTACATAGGCTAGCAGAGAGTGTAACAGAGTGTATAAGAATGGTCAAGTGTTCTATCCCACGTGTATGATCAGCAACCAACAAGCACGTACTGCCACCTAGAGACTACTAAGCATATAGTGCCATTTACTATGAACTGTATCCACGGCATGTAAAGGGATAATAAAGATGGAACTGGGACTACCAGGCTGACCATAAGTCTGGGGACCCTGTGCTGTCCCTTACTCCTATGGTAGACTTAGACATAGTCAGGGTTGAGTCTCCAGCATAGCCCTGTCTCCTGTCCAGGCCCTTAGAACTAAGTCCCTGCCACCCAGGGGATTGATCCGGACAGAGCCCAACAATCCACCAACACAGAAACAGACGGGGGGTAAACAAAAACCTATACACACCACTTACCAGAGGAGGATCACAGAGTAAAGTCTCCGTCACACACAGAGATAAATCTTTGGCAGATCTGTGGTTGCAGTGAAATCATGGATATATTGTTCCATTTGTACACAGCCACAAACCCGGCACTGATTGTCCACAATTTCACTGCAACCACAGATCTGCCGCAGATTTATCTCTGTGTGTGACAGGGTCTTAAGAGTAAGGGTAAGGGTATAATAAAAAAAGGAGGCAGAAGAATGCACTTACAATCATCACAGAATAGCGGCAGCAGTAAGACACGTCCACTCTGCTCCCTGGCTAGCTCCAACTGAATGAATAACAAGCAACAAGTCCAGGAAGCAGAAAGCTAATATGCTGGCCGCCAATTGCTTAAAGGCGGCGTTACACGCAACGATTTATCGTGCGATCGTATGCCGCCCCGTGGCCCTGTTACCTTCAAGTCGTCTCAGGGTCTTCAGGGACGGTGCGTCCTGGGTCCTTCTGGTCACAGGTAGGTTGACTTCTATAGGATTCGTGACACCACTCTCGGTATTGCGGTCAGGGCGACCTCCACTGCATATTAGGGGGCTGATGTTGAATGCAGTTAGATGTAGTGGCCTCCCGAGAGTGAGGCTGGCCCCAGAACCCAGTTTGGGTGTGTGGAACCACAGGTCACAGAATGACTCACATGCACAGCAAGAATGTCTTTCAGGGTTTATACTCACTTTCAGGTGGCAGGGGTGAGTAACCCGGGCTAAGCTGTGATAAACCAAGTGGAAACCAGGCTCCTTCAGTCTGACTTGTGAGGGTGGCTACTGACTTGCCTTCCTAGCCCTTGTGTTTTTGTGGTGACCCAGATTTGTAGTCCTACGGGGTCACCCAGGGAAGTTGCTTCTGCCTGTTCTCCCCTTTTTCGGCCCATCTGCTTGTAGCTTGGACCAGGTCACTCCGGCTGATTGCCTCTTGTGAACTATGGGTCTTCTCGTTGCTACCTTACTCCGGACTCTGTGGTGTTATGGTGGAGGGTATGAAGTACCCCCACCTGCAGGTTTGGCAGGCCAACTGAATGGGACCCTGCGCTGGGGACCTGTAACCCCGTGTGGCCTGGTCCTCTCCTGGCAGTCCCCGTACTCAGCCACCCCTTTTCACTCCAGCCTTGGGTGGAATTCGGGCGGCACTCCCAGGTGACCGTTCTCCTCCGTCAGTAACCACTGCACCTGCGGTGTCTGACTAGTGACAGCCTCCAGGTCTCCTCCTGCGACTTCTCTCCCTGAGCTTCACTGACCGACTGGCTCACTACTCCCTCCCCTCTGTGCTTGCCTATGCAACTTAGCAACCAGGCTCTCTATCACACCCCTTGAGTGGAGATGGAGGACACGCCCCCTCCTGGATTCCCCAGGGGTCCCTTCAAAGGTCCATGTGGGAGACCTGGTTACTAAGCGCCTGTGTAACCACACCTCAGTCAGCCTTCTGGATTACCTGTATTGTACTGCCCCAGCATGGGTGCAATGCTCAGTGGTGCCTGACCAGGTCAGGGGCGCCACAATCGCATGAGCGATCGCACCCGCCCCCGTCGTTTGTGCGTCACGGGCTGTCGCACAAAGTCGTTAAACCCCCGTCACACGTACTTACCTCCCTAACGACGTCACTGTGGGCAGCGAACATCCTCTTCCTGAACGGGGAGGTTCGTTCGGCGTCACAGCGACGTCACACAGCGGCCGGCCAATAGAAGCGGAGGGGCGGAGATGAGCGGGACGTAACATTCCACCCACCTCCTTCCTTCCTCATTGCCGGCGGGACGCAGGTAAGTTGTTGTTCGTCGCTCACAGGGTGTCACACGTAGCGATGTGTGCTGCTACGGGAACGACGAACAACTGGCGCGCAGAAAGAGGAACGACATTATGGAAATGAACGACGTGTCAACAAGCAACGATAAGTTGAGTATTTTTGCTCGTTAACAGTCGTTCGGAGGTGTCACACGGTACGACATCTCTAACGACGCCGGATGTGCGTCGCGAATTCCGTGACCCCGACCGACATATCGCACGATATATCGTACCGTGTAACGCCGCCTTAACTGTCACCAGCTGAAGCAGTCTGCTGCCAAAGAAAATGCATTAACCTTACCAGTGCCAAAAGGAATAAACCTGTTTAAAGTGCATGGTCTATGGTAAGGTGAGATCTGGCCCTGAACCTGTCCCTATACACGTGACACCACAAATATTGGGCCTCATCAAAGTAACCATGAAGTATAATGTTCCACCTAATGTTTGCAACCATTAAGTGTAGTCTTTTGTGCATCCATTAAGGTCTAATAAGATATTAGACCTTAATGGATGCACCTAGGCCTGCGACTGGAACACGGGGGCATCCGCTACGTCTTGAGGAAAGAAGGTTTAATCATAATCACAGACGAGGATTCTTTACTGTACAAGCAGTGACACTATGGAACTCTCTGCAGCATGATGTTGTAATGAGTGATTCACTACTAACATTTAAGCAGAGCCTGGACGCCTTTCTTGAAAAATTTAATATTACCAGTTATGTATATTAGATTTTATGATGGTGTTAATCCAGGGAACTAGTCTGATTGCCGGATGTGGAGTCAGGAAGGATATTTTTTTCCCCATTGGAACTTGTTTGTCACATTGGGGTTTTTTTTTTTTTTGCCTTCCTCTGGATCAACATGTTAGGCTACGGGTTGAACTAGATGGACTTAGGGGCACTTTGCACACTGCGACATCGCAGGTGCGATGTCGGTGGGGTCAAATTGAAAATGACGCACTTCCGGCATCGCATGCGACATCGCAGTGTGTAAAGCCTGGATGATACGATTAACGAGCGCAAAAGCGTCGTAATCGTATCATCGGTGCAGCGTCGGCGTAATCCATGATTACGCTGACGCGACAGTCCGATGTTGTTCCTCGCTCCTGCGGCAGCACACATCGCTGTGTGTGAAGTCGCAGGAGCGAGGAACGTCTCCTACCGGCCTCACTGCGGCTTCCGTAGGATATGCGGAAGGAAGGAGGTGGGCAGGATGTTTACATCCTGCTCATCTCCGCCCCTCCGCTCTGATTGGCCGCCTGCCGTGTGACGTCGCAGTGACGCCGCACGACCCGCCCCCTTAACAAGGAGGCGGGTCGCCGGCCACAGGGACGTCGCACGGCAGGTGAGTGTGTGTGTGAAGCTGGCGTAGCGATAACTTTCGCTACGCCAGCTATCACCACATATCGCTGCTGCGACGGGGGCGGGCACTATCGCACTCGGCATCGCAGCATCGGCCTGCGATGTCGTAGTGTGCAAAGCCCGCCTTAGAGTCTCCCTTCAACCTTAAAAACTATGATACTATGATACTATGATATTTAAACGTGAACCCCATCTTGACCATTTCTTCCACAACTGTAATATTTCAGAATTTTCTGATCTAAAACTATTTTCATGAAAAATTAGAAAAAAACAAAATATTGTTTTAAAATATTTAATTATGAAAAGTAAAGTGGGCTTTACACGCTACGACATCGCTAATGCGAAATCGTTGGGGTCACGGAATTTGTGACGCACATCCGGCCGCATTAGCGATGCCGTTGCGTGTGACACCTATGAGCGATTTTGCATCGTCGCAAAAACGTACAAAATCGCTCATCGATGACATGGGGGTCCATTCTCAAAAATCATTACTGCAGCAGTAACGAAGTTGTTCCTCGTTCCTGCGGCAGCACACATCGCTCCGCATGACACCGCAGGAACGAGGAAGCTCTCCTTACTTGCCTCCCGGCTGCTATGCGGAAGGAAGGAGGTGGGCGGGATGTTACATCCCGCTCATCTCCGCCCCTCCGCTTCTATTGGGCGGCGGTTCAGTGACGCAGCTGTGACGCTGAACGAACCGCCCCCTTAGAAAGGAGGCGGTTCGTCGGTCACAGCGACGTCGCCGGGCAGGTAAGTACGTGAGACGGGTCCGGGCGATGTTGTGCGGCACGGGCAGCGATTTGCCCGTGTCGCACAATGGATGGGGGCGGGTACCCACGCTAGCAATATCGGTACCGATATCGCAGCGTGTAAAGCCCGCTTTAGATTAAACAATAAGTAATTTTCGATATACTGGTACCCTTGAAAACAAAGCAACTTGCTTCTGTGTATAAGGCTTCATTCACCAATCCTAGCACTGTATACAAAGCTTGAATGGAAGGTTATGACTTAGTATCGATCCCCATGCTGCCGTAGAGGCTTTGTCAAGCATTCTCAAGAAGAAACAATGCCTCAAGAGGAGAAACTTCTATTAGTGACCCCATCAAGTAGCTCTTTGGATCTACTTTGACCTTCAAAATCACAGCAATTTTGGAATATTGATACAGTTAGGCTATGTGCGCACAGTGCGTTTTTCGCGGCGTTTTTGCGCATTTTTCGGGTGCGTTTTTGGCCTCAAAACTGCAGGACTTTGCTTCCCCAGCAAAGTCTATGAGTTTTCATTTTTGCTGTCCGCACACATCTGTTTTTTTTCAGCTGCGTTTTTGTGGTGCCACAAAAACGCAGCATGTCAATTATTCCCGGGTTTTTCACTGCGCTTTTCATCCATTGAGTTCAATGGGATGTTGAAAGACGCAATGAGAAACGCAAATAGCTGCGTTTTGGTGCGTTTTGGTGCGTTTCTAAGACCAAAAACGCAGCTATAAACGCAGGAGGTGGGTAGTAAAGTGACGTGTACAGGAAGAGGATTCCTTCTGTCAGTAAATACAGAAGCGTGAATCCTCCCGGTACCGTCACCGTCGCGTCCACCTCCCGTCCTGTGCATGTATGCTGCCGTGCGGCGCCATGTCTGGGCGGGAGGTGGAAGCGGCTGTGAAAACAAAAGTTAACAGTAGAAAAAAAAAGAAAAGTTATACTCACCTGTCTGCAGCCTCCCGGTGCCATGCCCGCTCCCATCTCCTCTCACGGTATCGCCACCCCCGCTCCGGCTGTGTGCAGACGGCCGAGAAACCTCCGATGGATGCAGGACCTGGCGATGGATCACCTGATGCAGTCACCTGACGCATCAGGTGATCGTAAGTATCGCGGTGACGCGGGCGCCCGACCGGTATCAGTGGATGCGTCAGCAGACTTCATCCCTGATTACCGGCAGCTGCTGCAGCGATCGGACAGGATCAGACTCCCGCCCCATCGCTGCAGGAGCTGCCGGTAATCAGCACATAAGTGAGTATTATTTTTTTTTTTTTTCTACTGATGCATCTGCTGATTGTATAATCGGCTTTTATACAATCAGCTGATGTGTGATGGGATTCAGGCACTTGATCCTGACACATCATCTGATCGCTTTGCCTTCCAGCAAACCGATCAGATGATATTGGATCCGGATTGGACGGCGCGGGACCCTGACCCAGGATTACTGCGGAGGGGGGGTTCTTTATTTCAATAAAGATGGAGTCACTAATTGTGTTGTGTTTTATTTCTAATAAAAATATTTTTCTGTGTGTTGTGTTTTTTTTTTTATCTTTACTAGAAATTCATAAAAAACGCATAAGGACGCAGTGAGCAAAAACGCAGCAAAACGCAGCAAAACAACGCACCAAATCGCGGCAAAACGCGTGCGTTTTTTGCCGCGTTTTTTCGACGCAGGTGCGTTTTTGTGCGTTTTTAGCGGCCAAAAACGCACAAAAACGCAGCGTCAAAAAAACGCAGTGTGCGCACATAGCCTTAGCTTCTCGCATTAGATATATGAAGATACTGACATGTTCATTCTACTTGGTCCCAGAGATGATCTCTAGGATTAAGATCTGGGGACTGTGAAGGCCAATTAACAAAGGGAAACTAACCTGTCTTGTTCCTTTAAACAATCCATGACCCCTGTAAATCAATGTTCAGTATTGTCCTAAAGAAAATTACCTCCTGACAAAGAATAAACAGCTGAATTTGGTTGTCCACAATGCTTACTGAACACCACTGTCCAAATAGTCATCCAGAAGTCTCAAAAGATCAAGGTTGTGCTAAGGAAACATTCCCTGTATGATTACTCTACCTCCATAAGCCTGAACTATTGACACCTGACAGTAAAGGCCCCGTCACACAAAGCGATGTCATTAGCGAGATCACTGAAACGTCACAGGTTTTGTGACGCAACAGAGACCTCGCTAGTGATCTCGCTACGTGTGACACATAGCAGCGACCGGCCCCCCGCTGCGATATCGCCGATCGTACCTGAACGTCCTGGTTCATTTTTTGATCGTTGGTGTCCCACTGGGCAGCATGCATCTCTGTGTTTGACGCCATAACAACGACGAGCGACCTCGTTGGCACGCCTGGGTGGAAACACTACGCCTCTATCGAGGTCTGAGTTGTCAGAATAGCTGGTGTGTGACAGGGTCTCAACGACCACCGAGGTCATTATACGGATCGCCGTATCATTGCTGCGTCGTTAATTAGATCTGCCTGTTTGAAAGCTCACTAGCGATCATGTAGCGATGTACCAGCGATCCTGACCAGGTCATATCGTTGTCGGGATCGCTGGAACGTCGCTACGTGTGGGTTCATCAATTGCTGCTGCTTCAAATTTTGACCTCATATTGACATAGTGCCACAAAGATCTGGACTCATCTTGCCAGGTGCCATGTTTGTCTACTGCTGAATGAACAATTTTTGCTCCCTTTTTGACTTTCTGTATTCTGTGGTCAATAATGTCTATTTAAGTGGTCATCTGCTAATGTAGATCATCCGTGCTAATGTACCATGGACTGTGTGTTTGAACACATTAGTTACAGCAGCAACATGCGTCGCCTCAGCAGTAATTTTTGCCGTCTGCTCATCAGAAAGTTTCTTGACATCCATTATCCCTTTCAACATCGAGTTAATTATGTAACGAGGTAGATCTATGGTTATGTTTCCACCTGAAGACACCAATCTTGTCAATGCTGTGTAATGAAAGGCATGATAGAGATCAGTGTGTAGAATATAAGACATCAAGGTATAATGTGAAAGATGTAGCAGTGTTGATAATTTAATGTGAAATGTACTTGTATAATGTAAGGCATAGCAGTGTTATCTAGAATGTGATAACGTAGAGCATTATAATGTGTGTATAGAAATGTAGGTAAAAGGTCTAGTCTGCCCAGCAACATGCTGTAGGGGTAGACGGTGTTGACATTGGGACTAGCCCATAGGGGAGGGTGTTGTGAATACATTTGAATTGGATTTCAGTTTGGGGCTCCCTCTTGTGGTCAGTGCTGGTAGTGCAGTTGACTTGCTAAATGGGAACCAGACAGTTGAGTAGGATTTGCAATCAGGCTATTTGGTTTGGGCCTATATAACTATGTAGCTTCCTTTTGTTCCTTGCCGGTGCTCATTTGTATTTCGTGTGTGCTAAGCACATCCTGAAACCAGTTCTTTTTTCTGTGTCTACCAGAACTCCTCTCAGATAAGTTGGTTCTTGTTCCTTTGCTTATGGTTTTCACTTTCTTGTTATTTTGCCTGTGTGGAGTTCTTGGTGGAATTGGATTATTCTCTGCTGGTAGTATCTGTGTACCTTGCTCCATGTTCTGTTATGTATTGTGTTGTCATGCTTGGTATAATGTTCAGTCCCCCCTCTATTTCAGTGTTTATCTTGGATCCCAGTAACACCAGAGTACTGATATAGTGGGGGAGAGCCTGTTTAGGCTCAGTATTTTTCCATGTCAGGCGTGCTGGTATTTATTAGGGTTTTTACGGCTGCAGACAGTGCTCTTTCCTATCTTTTCATATAAAGATAGTTTGGGCCTCATCTTTGCTGAATCTGTTCTCTAGCTACGTATTGTGTTTTCCTATATCACCGTAATTTTTACATGTGGCGGGCTATCTATATCTTTGGGCACTACTCCAAGGCAGATAAGCTTTCTATATTTCTCTTTGTTAGAATATTTAGTTCTCCGGCTGTGTCGAGACGACTAGGTCATCGTAGGCTCGTCCCATAGCTACTTCTAGTTGTGTGTCAGTATTAGGTCTGCAGTCCGTTAAGTTTCCAGCCACTCTGGTTATTTTCTGGGTTTCAAGTTATTGCTCTTTTTCTGATCCTCCTCGGTCACTGGATCAGAACAGGAGAGGTTAGTATGCAGGCAATGAAACAGGTTTTCTTCTAGAACTTCAGACAAGGATTAGTTTGCAGCAAGAGCAGACATGATTCTGAGAGCTCAGCAAGGAGGCATGACATGAGTATCCAACATGGTCAGATCAGAATGGTCACCAGGAGAACTAGCAAATGGGGTATTCAGTTTCTCATACAGGACGCTCAGCATCGATGCCCCAAACAGTCTACAATTTCTGAAGTTGGGAGGACGTTCCGAAAGCATCAGTGGCGTGAGGCTAGGGTTCTGCCATAATGGCAACCTATCGCCTTGGCAAGGAGAACTGTACATGGAGTCACAGAAAGGAATGGAAGGACTCTCACAGACGATACTGTGGTGTTGAGCTGGGTGGTGGTGAAACACTGGGATTAATGAGGAAAGGAACAAAAAGGTTGGAAGGAGTGGAGGGACTATTGATGTTGATGTTTTGTATTGAGCAAAAAACATCTGAGATGTGTACCCGCTATTTCCTGCATACTGCATTTGTCGTTACATATAAGTAAAAGACAGTGCTTTAAGAACTTGCGGTCTCCTTCTGTGCTTATATTAATACCTGGTCCTGGCTGCCACACTCATCGGCATCATGCGGCCTGCACGGACCAATGGCTGGCACGACACAAGTTCACGCACCCAGCCAGACCCACCCCATCTGTCCTGTGGCATTCCAGGGTGAGAGAGAACAGCACCTCATCTGCGACAATTACATTATCCATTTTTATTGGATGCTTTTCCTTGATCATACCAACCCGGATATCTCTCACACTGTTGTACGAGAACACACTACAAGTTTTGTTTTCTTTGCTATCTTCAGACCCCCAAAGGTTATTAAGCATAAGGAAAAAAAATCTAATATATAAAGCTGAGTGCATGTATGTATGTATGTGTGTGTGTGCGCATGTGTGTGTGTGTGTGTGTGCACGTGTGTGTGTGAATCTTTGTGTGTGTGCGTGTGTATGTGTGTGTGTGTGTGCGTGTGTGTGTATGTGTGACACCCTGGACTAGCCAGGTAGTCACAGACAGGCCCTTGCACAAACACCCGTCCCCTAAAAAGGTAACAGCAGCCAACCTAAAAACCCTGAGTCTCCCCTCTCAGGTTTTGACGTTCACACCCGGGGCGGAGCCAGGCGGTTGGCCACGCCCACCGAGGAGTTCGGATAGCCTGAGGCGGGAAAAACAAGCAGATGAGTTTTGGAGGTGAAACAGAGAGGAGTAAAAAAGGGACAGGGTAGTGGCCCACCGGTACCAAATCGGGGAACCAACTGGAAACCGGAGCACCAGGAAGGGTACTCAGACCCAGAACGAGGCCCAGAAACCACTGGACCGAGTCAAATTAACTGATTGGGGTCTGAACCTTAGGTTCTTTCCCACCCAAGTCCCAACTGAAGACAACAGCCCAACGACGGGGATAGAAAGCCACCGCTCAGGCAGAGAGATCCCACGGGCCCGCATCTGCGGGCAAACGGGCTCTCCCGACACACACACAAAGCCGGGGAGCAGACTCCCGTCGTGGAAGCGCAGGCAGTCAAAGTCTACAAAACGAGGTGCAGGAGAAAGGCGGGGACCACCAAACCGGGTGGGGGACCAGACACAGCTGGCTGCGGGCACTGACCACCATCTTTTTGGTTTACCAGAGACTCTGGTGTATCTGTCATAGTGAGTACAACAGTGCCCTCGGGCCGCGCCCCACCCCGCATCGCACCAACACGCCCGCGCTCCCACATTCTAACCCCAACAACCGGGCCCCGGGACCATCAACCCCCTACCCATGGAGGGGTCAACACCTGGCTGCGCAACACCGTCCCCGGGAGCCTAGTCAATGGCAGCGGTGGTGTCCACACTCACCACGACCCGTGGGTGGCGTCACGAACTTAAACCCAAAACCGCAACTCCGCCCGTGAACCTCCCCACCGAAACCCCTCACGTAGCGCCAGCCTCCCTTCAGAGCAACATGACCCCCGGGTCCGGAGGCGCTCGAGCCACCCACCGACGAGCCCAGATCTAAGCGGCTTGGCTGCGGCCGAGCCCCGGGGCGGTACATATGTTCGCCTAAGGATCCCGCACCGTCACATTTACAATCACAAAATTTTGCACAGCCACATCATTTGACTCAGGGAACATCATAGACTATGTTTTGAGGGGAAAATTTAACCCCGTGCTTTACAGTTATTCAACAAAAAACACTGCTTACTTTAAAGTCAGTGGAGCTGGGAATGGATCTGTTATTATAGACTCCCACTATGAACAGAGAAAGAGACACACACACGGAAAGAGACATACACACAAAAAGAGACTCACAGAAAGAGACACACAGGCAGAGAAAGACACATACACAGAAAGAGACACATACAGAAAAAGAAACACCTACACAGAAAGAGATATGTGCCGCCCCCGCGACAGCCGACGGGCTGCTCGGATCTGGATCCGCAGTGGCTCGAGGGGTCTCCGAGTCCGGACCCGAGACGGGGTTGCGCGCCTCGCGAAATAAAAAGGGGGGATTGTGTTTTGGATAGTGTTCGTGACACCACCCACGGTGTGTGGTAACATGAGGGACCACCGCTGCCGGTTTGGGGAGGCTGGTGCGTGGCAGCTGAAGTTGTTAACCCCTCCGTGGGCAGGGGAGTGGTGTCCCGGGGCCCGGTGATGGATGGCGTGGGGAACCCGTCGGGTGGAAGGGGGGTAACGTGTACTCACACAGTCCAAAGTCACTGACGCTGACACCAGGTAAACCAAACTCTTGAGCACTCTGTGGTCCTTGTACGGACACGCTGGGTCCGTGTCCTCTTGGTACTGCTTGTTGACCTGAAGCCTTGTCCCTTCGCACTGTGTGTCCTACATGTGGATCCCTTACACTTGAAGCGTTTCGGGTCCTGCTCACCTGCGTGGCTAGCAGGGTGAGCTTGCTCTCAGGGTTAACGCTTGGCATTTTCTGGATGGTTGTGGGAAGTCCTATCCCCCTCGTTGCGCTAGTACTTCCCAGCCCCGTCGTGCCCTAGTCCCTGCCCGGTTGTAGCACAAGGCAGCCGGCCTGCTCTCTGTAGCAGCACCATGCTCCCTGCCACTACCCCCTGCAACCAGGGTTCCATCTCCTTCTGGCCAAGCCAACGTCTGGCTCCTGGGAAAGGTACAGGAGCCCAGCTCCACAGCGTGACTTGGACTGTCACCGCTGTCTCTCCTTCCACCTCCACTCTCCAACTCTACAACTCACTAACTGCACTGTCACTTCTGCCCTCCTTCTACCAGCCCTCCATCTGGATGGCCCTATTCCCCTCAGGCTGCCCAATGGGTGTTTGGTGGGTGTGGTACAGAGTGTTCTTCAGGACTTGTGTACACCCTTTGGTAGCAGCACCAAAGTGACAGGACCCGTAACCAAGGAGGAGCGAGTACCATGCAAAAGGGCAGATTGCACGGCACCCTTGTGACAACCTGATAGGCCAGGGCTTCACAGATATATACAGAAAGACACATACCGAAATACACACACACACACACACACACACACAGAAAGAGACACACACACAGAAAGAAACACATACACAGAAAGAGACACATACAGAGAAAGAGATACATACACAGTAAGAGACACAGACACAGAAAGAGACACACACGGAAAGAGACACAAAAAGGGACCCACAGAAAGCGACACATACTCAAAAAGACAAACACAGAGACACACAGAAAGAGACAGAAAGAGACAGTGAAACAATGCTAGGTGCTACAGCTAATATATATAAATAAATATATATATATATATATATATATATATATATATATATACAGTACAGACCAAACGTTTGGTCACACCTTCTCAATCAAAGAGTTTTCTTTATTTTCATGACTCTGAAAATTGTAGATTCACATTGAAGGCATCAAAACTATGAATTAACACATGCGGAATGAAATACTTAACAAAAAAGTGTGAAACAACTGAAAATATGTCTTATATTCTAGGTTCTTCAAAGTAGCCCCCTTTTGCTGTGATTACTGCTTTGCACACTCTTGGCATTCTCTTGATGAGCTTCAAGAGGTAGTCACCGGAAATGGTTCTCACTTCACAGATGTGCCCTGTCAGGTTTAATAAGTGGGATTTCTTGCCTTATAAATGGGGTTGGGACCATCAGTTGTGTTGTGCAGAAGTCTGGTGGATACACAGCTGATAGTCCTACTGAATAGACTGTTAGAATTTGTATTATGGCAAGAAAAAAGCAGGTAAGTAAAGAAAAACGAGTGACCATCATTACTTTAAGAAATGAAGGTCAGTCAGTCCGAAAAATTGGGAAAACTTTGAAAGTGTCCCCAAGTGCAATGTAAAAAAACATCAAATGCTACAAAGAACCTGGCTCACATGGGACCGCCCCAGGAAAGAAAGACCAAGAGTCACCTCTGCTGCGGAGGAAAAGTTTATCCGAGTCACCAGCATCGGAAATCGCAGGTTAACAGCAGCTCAGATTAGAGACCAGGTCAATGCCACACAGAGTTCTAGCAGCAGACACATCTCTAGAACAACTGTTAAGAGGATACTTTGTGCAGCAGGCCTTCATGGTAAAATAGCTGCTAGGAAACCACTGCTAAGGACAGGCAACAAGCAGAAGAGACTTGTTTGGGCTAAAGAACACAAGAAATGGACATTAGACCAGTGGAAATCTGTGCTTTGGTCTGATAAGTCCAAATTTGAGATCTTTGGATCCAACCATTGTGTCTTTGTGTGACACAGAAAAGGTGAACAGATGGACTCTACATGCCTGGTTCCCACCGTGAAGCATGGAGGAGGAGGTGTGATGGTGTGGGGGTGCTTTGCTGGTGACACTGTTGGGGATTTATTCAAAATAGAAGGCATAGAGAACCAGCATGACTACCACAGCATCTTGCAGCGGCGTGCTATTCCATCCGGTTTGTGTTTAGTTGGACCATCATTTATTTTTCAACAGGACAATGAGCCCAAACACACCTCCAGGCTGTGTAAGGGCTACTTGACTAAGAAGAAGAGTGATGGGGTGCTACGCCAGATGACCTGGCCTCCACAGTCACCTTACCTGAACCCAATCGAGATGGTTTGGGGTGAGCTGGACCACAGAGTGAAGGCAAAAGGGCCAACAAGTGCTAATCATCTCTGGGAACTCCTTCAAGGCTGTTGGAAAACCATTTCCGGTGACTACCTCTTGAAGCTCTTTAAGAAAATGCCAAGAGTGTGCAAAGCAGTAATCGAAGCAAAAGGTGGCTACTTTGAAGAACCTAGAATATAAAACATATTTTCAGTTGTTTCACTTTTTTTTGTTAAGTATTTCATTCCACATGTGTTAATTCATACTTTTGATGCCTTCAATGTGAATCTACAATTTTCAGAGTCATGGAAGTAAAGAAAACTCTTTGAATGAGAAGGTGTGTCCAAACGTTTGGTCTGTACTGTATATTCATATATATTCGTGTTGACCTCTTCTGTCCTATCGTCTGGTACAATGAAATTATTTGGCTCCTTCCTTAGTTTTTATTCAGCTCCTTTTCTTTGGTGCTGACTAGATCCCTCATTGTCATGATGCTTATCATTAGATCCAAAAAAGCTCAGTTGCGACACACGTCACGATATGGATCACAGCCTTCTGAGAAAGAGGGGTCTAGTCAGTACTAAAGATGCCACAAGCCAAAGGAAGACAATACACATTAAGGAAGACAAGGTGGAACCGGACTGAAGAAGAGCAATGGACTGGAGCAGAGCTGTGCGGTAGGATGGGTGAGGGATGGGTGTTTTTGTATTTTTAATCCCTTCCCAGTCATCTATAATGTGAATTAAACAAATCAGAAAATATTCAGATTTGGATTAATTTCAATATTTTGTAAAATTTGAGACAAATTCAATTTGCTTCTAACCGATTCACTCATGACCACAGTAATTGAGTAGCTTTGTATTCACATTTGCATGATGTTAAATCCTTAACCATCGTTATGTGGCAATTATGTGTCATCATATCTACGAGCTTCTGTTGTGTTATTTGACCACATGGACTGGAGAATATCATTACGGGGCCGGAGATAGACGGCTTATTGCCAGGCCGGTATCTGATCTCAGGAGGAGGTCTATCCATATCTCTTTGATGTTAACAAACCCACAAATGAAAAACAGTAAAGATAAAAGTTAGAAGTATCTCCTGCGTATGAATCAGCCCTCCCTCGGCTCAAAGAACCAGCTTCCAAGAGCAGTAATGTGAAGAAGATGAGTTGTAGGATCCTCTCACTGCCAGTTCTGCTACATGATCGCCAATAGGTTTTGATCATCATCGTAGGAGGGTTATAATCTAAAACAGAAAAGATAAAGTCTGGTGAAACTCGAGGGGGACTTTCTAAATCCACAAAATCCTTGGATGCTAAAGCCTTGTCATGTCGTAGCCGTTCTGGAACGGTAATGTTATTGTTGATATAAGACGATTGAGGCGCAAAGTCAAATTTGAAAAGTTATCGAGAGATTTTATTTAGAAGAAGCTACACACCAGAATCCATTATTAAATGAAGAGAGAAGAAGAAACAGCTCCATCCACGCCTGCTGGCTAAATCTTGTATTGCAGTTGAATTAAATTGGGCCATGGATCATTTACATATTTATTAATGTATTTATATTTTATTTTTATGAAATTGATCATTGTATTTAAAAATTAGTAGTCAGATGATTATCTCTTCATGGGTATTGGAAGATACCCACCTGACACGTCATGGAGGGGAGATATGTATCACAGGGATGGTTATCCTCTGTGATGGAAGTCTGGAAGCTAGCTCCAGTATGTAAAATACTCAGAGGGTTAATAGGGCTGTCATGGGCCGGGTTTATGAGCAGTCAGAGAAATGGGTGGGACTGCCTGCTCTCATATCCCCATATGCCGTGTGTTGGTGGACATAAGGAAGTCAAGGTGGATTCATTCTGTATGTGGAGGTGTAAAGTGCTGGGGAGGGGCAATCGTTGGCGAGGGTCTTTGCAGAGGTCCTCAATCCACCCCAGCACAGTACAGCCGCGGGGGGCAGAATGGAGTAGGTGGTATGCGGTGGTGGTGTGGAGGTGGTACCTGCTCTCTGCTGTATCTCTGAATCTTCAGACGGCTTTTTTGGCTCATATTCACTTTCATGGGCCTCGTGCCGCATGCGTTAAGTAAACTGGCGACCACTGCGTAAAACTTTCAAAACTTTACTGCATAGCTGTTTTACAGATGTTCTCCACCTTTCCATTACAGAGGCACCATCATCAGCATTATCATTATCATCTTTCAGAGACTTCAGTTCTAACATCTGGCTCAGCCTTGCGGAGACGGCCATGGGGGGACGACTTTACCTCCCTCTTCGAACCCACTCCACAAACATGGTGGTGGGACCCTTGACACGGCTAATGGACGGGTAGATCACTTGCCTTTTTGCTGCAACTGCTTTCCTACAGGTACCGGTGTGGCACCCCTGCGTCAGCAGCCGGGCTGCTCGGATCTGGATCTGCGGTGGCTCGAGGGGTCTCCGGCCACTCAAATAAAGGGTGGCTATGTACAGGGGATGGTGTGGAAAGTTCGTGACGCCACCCGTGGTGTGTGGTAAGGGTAATGTACCACCGCTGCGGCTGGGGGTACTCGGTGGCGGTGGTGTGGGCAGCCAGGTGTTTTTCCCCTCCACGGGTAGAGGGAATGCCCCGGGACTCTCTCAGTCCAATAACGCTGACGCTGACAACCGTAGTAACCAAAGTTCTTGATGCCACTGCAGCAGGGAGGGAGCACGCCTGGATACCGTGCCCATTGGTGTTGCTTGTTAGCCTGTGACCTTGACCTTGGCACCTGTTTCTGTAGTTGGTTCCTTTCAGCTTAAAACTAAATGGGTCCTGCTCACCCGTATGGCTAACGGAGTGAGCTTGCTCTCAGGGTTCACGCTTGGGATTTTCAGGACTGTGCAGTGGGAAAGTGTTATCCCCCTCGTTGCGCTAGTACCCAGATTTTGGAGCGGATGGACAACGGATCTTGAAGGCTCCGTCCTCGTAGGGTGAATTACCAGGACGCCTGAAGCTACTTCCTGGCCTGCGGTCCACATACCCCGTCGTGCCCTGGCCCCTGCCCGGTGATGGCACAAGGCCGTCGGCTATCCTCCTCGACAGTCCGTGCCCCTTGTCACGATCCCCTGCGACCGGGGTCCAGCTCCTACCAGGCCCAGACCAACGTCTGCCACCTAGTAAATGAGAAGCCCAGCTCCTCACCTCTCCATTTGAGAGTCACTCCTCATCTAACTGTCTCCTAACACTCCTGACCTCCCCTTAACCAAACCCCCATGTGGCCAGCCCTATTCCCTTCAGGCTGTCTACTGGTGTGTCTGGTGGGTGTGGTGCAGAGTGTTCCTAGGGTTTTAATTAGCTTGTTCTTAGCAACACTAAAGGTCAGGGACCCGTAAGCAAGGAGGAGGTGGATATCATGCAGAAGGGCAGATTGCTCAATACCCTGTGACGACCTGATAGGCCAGGGCATCACACCGGCAGATGACGCCTCAGGTAGGAGCACCCCTGGACCTATGTCCCACTGCAATGGAGCCCTTTCTGTCACTTTGCTCTTTTCTCCTTTGTGCTTCTGTTTCTGTAGCAGGGACCAGGGGATGGTGGAGGTTTGGGCTTCCTCCATTCCTTAGGTCCTGTCCCTGTCACTTCCACTGTTCTGTACTCCACTATGCACTTGTGATGCCCCTGGACTATTCAGGGCGTCACAGGGTACTGCACGCTCTTTATCTCTTAGTGCAGGACTCAACCCCCCATGGTTCTGGGTTCCCAACTTGTGGTACTGCCTCCATCAGCATCCAAAATCCCAACCACACCTCACACCACACCTTGTCAGACACACCAGTGGGCTGCTGAGCTGGAATAGGGCCGCACGCCTAGGGGTCAGGCAGACTGGTGGGAGGGAAGAAGTCAGTTTGAGTATAGCCCTCGAGTAGTGAGGAGCTGGGGGAGTGTGTGGCTCCCTGGGTGTTAGAGGTTGGGTCGCAGACGGTGGTCTGGGCCCGGAGGAGTCGGAGACCCGGTCGCAGGGTATTGAGGCTGGATGCCTAGACCTGGTCTTGGAGGACAGGAGGCATCTGAGACTAATAACTGGTTTGGGACCGAAAGCACGGCAGGGTACAGGATCCTAGGTCGGGGAGTAGCTTCAGGCAACCCGGCAATTAACCTGTGGAGGATAGTGACTTTATTGGCTGTCCCCAAAAACCTCAGACATCAGAGCCACTAGTGCAACGAGGGGGATAGGGCTTTCCAACCCAAGCAGCCCACAGAAATCCCACGTGTGAGCCCTTGAGAGCACAGCTCCTTATTTACATTCTAATTTGTGCAAGGAGGCAGGCTCCGGACCACCAGGCAGTACTACAAGGGACGGATAACCGGACAGGCTCCCCCAAGAGGGCAGCGGCACCCAGAGACTTGGTTCACCTTGTTGTCAGTGTCTTCTTTGCGGCTGCACCACCACCAAAGTTGCCTGAGTGAGTACATGGTCCTCTCCTGCTTCCAGCTGGCCCTGCGCACTCCCACTCCACCATCTCACAGAGTCCTGGGGTCTCCCCTACCTGTGGAGGGAATGTCATTTGGCTGCTCCATTCCATCGCCCCCGGGTACTCCCATCGGCAGCAGCGGCGGTACTCCCTTACCGCGAACCAGGGGTGGCATCACAAACTCTTATCCCCTGTAAATAGCCCCCCTTTTTACATTCGAGTTGCCGCAAGCCCCCGGGTCCGGAGACCCTCGAGCCACAGCGGTGACCCCGGATCCGAGCGGTTCGACCGCTGCAGAGGCGGCACACACTTCTGTCCCTTCTGGTCCTTCCTTGTTCTTTACACTAACACAGTATCTCCCTATCTCCCTGAACCGGGAAGCTGCATTTCTCTATATCGCTTCCTGTGCTGGTGAGCCAACCTCTCTCTTCACCCTTTGCTGCCCTGTCACCTCCCAGTCTATCCCTCCTCTCTGAAAGACACGGGACCCATGACCTGTAGTGGCAGCCGGCCGTATTGCACAGGGGGAGGAATAAAAACACACATTATTACAAATAACACAACACATTCTGTACCATTACGCACCAGCGGGGACGTGGGGGCGGTAAAGTGCTGGTCACCCTCTTTAAGAGGTAAGAAGTCCTCCTGTGTGAAGTCTCCATGTGTGGACTTGTATGCTGGTCAAGTGTCACTGTTAGGACTGTGTATCACGTTTTACCTGCCAAGAAAAGACATTTATTTTCTTTGTTTATAGATTGCTTTATGGACTTTTAATAAAGCGGCCTAGATTTTCTGCTTAATGTCCTCCCGTGCCTAAATCAAGTGCCGCCGAGTGAGCCGTATCCCTACCGTGAAAATAAGCAAATCAATTCCAAATTAATCAATTTCCGTTCAAATTAAAAAAAACATCATATTCAAAGTAATCTTTGGGATTCAAATTGCAGAAATGTCCGGTCACTATTTTGCTGGATTCGGAGGGCCAGAAAAAGATTGAAAAAAACAATAAACTATAATGCTCGTGTCTCCTTGGCACTCGACATTCCTGCCCCACCACCGCTTCTCTTCATTCTTCTTCTCTTTTGGTTGGCGTCTCTACTGACTGGATATCAAATCTGCCCACCCAATTTGGACAAATCTGCCTGAATCAAAATTTGACAGATTTATTCATCTCATGAAATTTAATTTGCATTTGATTTAAAGAGAAATTAGACTATTACAACAATTTTTCTTGTTTCAATGCCAATGCTGACCCCCCAAATATAATTTTGTATATACAGTGTTAACACACTGCAACACATATAAATGAACCCTTTGTGGTCAAATCTTAAAGGGAATATGTCATCAGGTTTTTGCTATGTGATCTTAAGACAGCATGCTGTAGGGGTTAAACAGTGAATTCAGGGATGTTTCACTTATCAGGCTGTGTGTTGTTAGTTAATTATAATGAAGGTTTTATCATCAGAACATTATCATTGAATATAAGGCACATGCTTGCTAGTCCGACCATGCCTATTCCTTTGATAGCTAAGAAACTGTGGAAAAGAAGTGCACATAGGGTTTTACCCGATATAGGGTTAACGCAGGGAATGGGACAGGTACTCACCTGCTGTAGTTGTGACAGGCACAACTCCTTAAAGGCACAATAGGAATAGAAAGGTGGTAAGCAGCAGCCCCGATGCAAGCGATGTTATGTAAAAACTGGTTTACATTTACAAGGGCTCAAAAAGCTAACCTCGCCCACATCTCTGCTTTCTATGTACATTGTCTATTTACAGTGAGCTGCTTATCAAAGGAATATAAAAACTGGTTTTGAGAGAAAACGGGTAAAATGCTGCGCTAAAACCACAGATCAAGGATGTATGGTGAATTCCTTTTTCTTTATTTTCACAGGTCAACGCGTTTCAAAGACATCTCCGTCTTCTTCATCAGGACAAACATAAAAGGAACGGCATAGCACGTTACATGCAAGGGGTACATATATACACCTGAAAAGAGGTGCCACGTTTACAAAGATTACGTCAGTTCTCCTCCCTTCCCACTAAGAGTCACGTAGGATGGGCAGGAACATGTGGAAAGAAAAAAAAAAGAAAAAAGAAAAAAAGGAAGAAAGCAAGAGAGAAAAGAAAGAAAGAAAAAAAAAGAAAAAAAAAGAAAGAGAAAAAAAAAAAAGAAAGACCTGTGAAAATAAAGAAAAAGGAATTCACCATACATCCTGGATCTGTGGTTTTTAGCGCAGCATTTAACCCATTTTCTCTCAAAACCAGTTTTTATATTCCTTTGATAAGCAGCTCACTGTAAATAGACAATGTACATAAAAAGCAGAGATGTGGGTGAGGTTAGCTTTCTGAGCCCTAGTAAAACTCAAGTTGTGATGAGATGATCGGTCAGTAAGCCAGCAACAGCAGCATGCCAGACACTCTTTTGCAAGCCATCCGGCAGAAGTACATCCTTTAAGGTCGGCAACACTCTTCAACTGCTCCCACTGAAGGAAGGTGGACTTTTCCAGAGCTCTTACCAGGCACCAAAAGTAGGGTGGCTGGTCGCTGTGCACACTTGCCACAGATGGCTCAAACTCACTCGTAACAATACAGATAAAGGCAGAGTAATACCTAGCAAATAAACAAAACAGATAAGGGAGAATTAGTAAGAAGTAAAAAACCAGAGCCATAGATTAACCCAAGAAACGCTACCCTAAAAACTACCAACCAGACCTCTAAAGTGCAACTGAACAAGAGGACATGACAGGCTTAAATATCCCTCTCACAGATACATGACACAACTGAGGTAACACCCAATCTCCACTGTTCACCCAGAGAGACAGAGAATAGAGCAAGGAGGGTGATGAAGAAAGAACCTCCCGCCACACATGTGAGTCAGGAGACATAGCGCTCTCTCGCAACAACCGACGTTGGGAAACCCAACGGTTTCCTGACCCCCAACCACACCAAGACCTGAGGCTGGATCCCCGACACAAAGGGCACCGACATGGCAGGGCCCCGCTTCAAGACCATCCCCTTATAGTGGGAGCCAACGCCCAGCAACAAGAGAACAACGAGATACTACCCACCAGAAAGCCAGGGTGCCACCAGAAACATGAGGGACATACCTGTGAGTGGGAGGGCAGTAATGTCACGCATGTCCTCTCAGCTGCCTGATAGCTGTGTTACATGCTACATCAAAAAACTCTGATTTTGCCACAACCACTGCACCAAGTAAACTAAGTGATACATTGTTGGAATCAGGACGTCTTTCCCTACATTATACTGCTCTCAAATGGGGTAGAGATTCAAGATATCTCCACCAAACTCATTAGATAGACTGCTCATTCCACCCAAATTGGTACAACTGAGCGGTCCACACAAATTCAGCAACTGTTTTTGAGTTGTAGAAGGCTGGCAAAAGGTTAAGAAGAAAACCTAATACTTAACTCAGTGCTCACCTCTTCAGCCTCCTCCTCTTGCTTTCTCTCATACGGTCCAAGGTGCCTTTTCTTATTGCTGTTGCACAATGAAACCCTAGGTCTCTACCCTAGGCTTGGACTTCCATGCACATATGTAACATAAGGTTGCGGTGACATCATGACCATCACAATGTGCACCATGATCTTAAAACACAGTTTAGACCAAGACTTCTGGCTGGCTACAATGAAGCCTAGGACCTTCCTTCACATGTGCTTATCTGTCACGAGTGTGTTGCGTCCACTTATTACCTCTGGGGGAGCTGGGAGCAAAACGTCTCTATACTGACTATTTTGAATGAGTCTGTGTCTGCAGAAGCTGGGGTGACGTTTCTGTTGCAGCTGAGAGGTTTCCTGCTTGAAAAGCCATGGAGTGCTATTTGTTGTGTCTTTCCAAACCCATTTGTCTTACCTTCCTTTTGTTGTTTTATTGCAGTAGCGAGACTAGTGTCTCGTTGGCCTTCACATTAGCCAGGGTGAGTTCAGTGCCAGCGAGGGCCTAGGCATCAGACGATGCATGGGGGGAAGGACCCGTCAAGGGACAACAGGGAGTGCAAGGATCAGACTCAGATGAGTTGAATGTTAGGAGGTGACCCTGATTCCTATTGCCAGAATCTTCCGTTGTACCTCTTCCCTGGTTTTCCCTTCATGTGGCGCCTCTCGCCAGGTCTCCTCTCGCACTCGAAATGACAATATCCCTGGTCTAATGGTGATTAGTAGTCCCATTCTAGTAAAAGATTCCTTGGGTTTCAGTGCAAGGCAACGATAATAATAGAAGTTGAGGAATGGAGGTGGCTGGAGAGGTGAGAAGTGAGGTGAGTATTAGTTTTTTTATTTCGACATCCTACCTTTATTTGCACTGTTGCCGGAGCTCTCAGTAGTCATACATTCTGCAGGTGTGTCTCCCATTGCAATTCAGTAATATTGATTTTTGCTTTTTATTTCACCCTAAGCAGTTTTCATGTGTTTTTGATGTAATTCCAGATCAATGACCCTAAATGTAGATTTATTTTTTAAGTTCTGTTAGCGGAGCACGTTGCCATCCCGAACAACTCAGAAACAACACAAACTCTAATAGGTTTTGTGTGTTGTAAGACTGGAGTTGGCTTCCAGGTCAGTGAATTCCAAATTCAGGATTTTGTTGCCCAAAAATAATGTTGTGCAATTTTGTTTGAGCCCATGAGGCACTGATATGTCAGCAACCCCTTCAATAATATTATCTTTTGTGTTTCCAACTATAATATTCAAAACATAAAAATGTGAGCGTTATAAAGCGATGTTATGTGATTATTACTGACTTGTTTACTTCAAATTTTCCAACAAATAACTTTAAAGTACAGTAAAAACAGCTATAAAGCCAATAAAAAACGTCCACTAGTTATACAAGCAAGGTCAAGGTCAAGCCAAATTATTGCAGTTGTATAATGACAAACTCCTAATAAATCTGTGCCCATAGGAGGCATAAAATAGAGGTAAAATATGTTATATTAATGATTAGGGATGAGCGACTCTGAACATTAAAGAGTTCGGAACACCTGGTGTCCCAGGCTTGAACTTGAACACAAACTTTTAAAAAGCTGGTTATTCAAAACAGAGGGGATCCCACTCCATTTTTTTAAAATTATTTATTTAAAAAATGGTGTGGGTCCTCCCTATTTTCGATAACCAGCCGAGGTAAAGCAGACAGCTGTGGGCTGATTTTCTCAAGCTGGGAAGGCCCATGGTTATTTGGCCCATCCAAGGCCAAAAATATCAGCCCGCAGCCACCCCAATTAGATGCACCAATTCAAGTGTTTTGCCTAGGCTCTTCCTGATTGTCCTGGTGGAGTGACAATTGGGGTAATACTTTTGGGGTTTATGTCAGCTGTGAAGTGACAGTAGGCATCATGCCCAAATATTAGAAATGGGGAGGGGTCTATCAGACACCCCGATTACTAACCTAGTAAGTATAAAGTTAATAAACACACAAACACAGGAAAAAAATAGTTTATTTGAATAAAGACTAGAGTTGAGCAATGTTCGAGTTGAACGGTTCGCCAATTTCATGTTCGAGTGATTTTGGGGGGTGTTAGAGTCGTTCAACGAACTCGAACGATTGGCTTAAAGTTCGGCAGTTCGAGTTACATTCGAGAACGGTTCGATCACCGAAAGCGTGGCTTTTCACAGTAAGTATGTGTGCACGTTGCGTATCTGCATGCGTCTTGCGTCCCCAGCACAATCCCTCTCTCTTTCCTACTCACCGATTACGGGCGTCTCGCTGCACGGCTGTCACAAAGCTACGTCAGCTTTTCCTCTTTTGAAAATGGCTGCCGCTTCATTATTCAATCAGGTATTCCGTGCCTTCCCCGCCCACCGGCGCCCATGATTGTTTGCAGTCAGACACTCCCCCACGATGAGTGACAGCTGTCTCACTGCAACTAATCACAGCCGCTGGTGGGCAGGTCTATATCGTGCAGTAAAATAAATAAATAAATATTTAAAAAAAAAAAAAACTGCGGTTCACCCCAATTTTGATACCAGCCAGGATAAAGCCACACGGCTGGAGGCTGGTATTGTCAGGATGGGGAGCGCCACGTTATGGGGAGCCCACCACCCTAAGAACATCACACATCAGCCGCCCGGAATTGCTGCATCCATTAGATGCGACAGTCCTGGGACTCTACCCAGCTCATCTCGAATTGCCCTGGTGCGGTGGCAATCAGGGTAATAAGGGGTTAATCACGGCATGAATTTCATGAAATAATTAAAAAAAAAATCGACATGGGCTTCGCCCCATTTTTGTGTCCAGCCAGGTACAACTAGGCAGCTAGGGATTGGAATCCGCAGCACAGGTTGGCCCGAGCTTTCTGGGCCCCTCTGCTGCGAATTGCAGTCCGCAGCCGCCCCAGAAAATGGCTCTTTCATAGAAGCGCCATCATCTGGCGCTGTATCCAACGCTTCCAGCAGCACTGAAGCCGGGTGGCTTGCTGGGTAATAATGGGTTAATACTAGCTTTGTTTTATTAGCTAGTATTAAGCCAGAGATTCTTAATGTCAGGCAAGTTTGACCCAGCCATTAAGAATCTCCAATAAAGGGTTAAAAAAAAAGACACCACGCGGAGAAAAAATACTTTAATAGAAATAAATACACAGACACACTAAGAGACTCCATGTTTATCCCTCTCATCCTTCCATGATCCTGGTCTTCTGTCTTCTTTCTCCTTCAACCCATGCAGCTCTGTTACATCAGACAGCACTGCATGGGAGGAAGAACGCTGCTGCTTCCCTTGCAGTCTAATCACTCAGTGAGTGAGCAGAGGCTGCGGGTTGTAAGCGGTGACGTCACCGCTACCACCCTTGCTAAAGTAATCTGACAGGCGGATTACTATAGCAACGATGCTCCGATCCCGTGATTCCCGGTGCCACAATTCACCGGCTGTGGCAGCCAGTCCTTGCATGTGGGCTAACTCTGTAAAGAGCACCCACATGCAGGAACGATGAAGCCGACCATGTGCCAGAGCATCTCGCCGGTACACGGAGATGCAAAAAGGAGCACCGCGTACCGGAGAGATGCACTGACAGGACCTAGCATGACGTCTAGCCATGTGACCAGTCTGTAACCAATGAGATAATACACACGTGACTGGTCACATGCTATTTTGACATCACGGAAGGTCTTATCATCAGTGCTGGTTACTGGGAGGACGCAGCGATTATCGGAAGGAAAAGCAGCTGGAGACAGAGTGCAGGACGTGTCGCGGGGACCTGTTAGTGTAATGGCAATGTTTATTAACTGTATGTGTATATGTATAATGTGTTTTTATGTGTTTGTGTTTGCCTGCCATTGTTTTCAATGGGGTTCGAAGGAGTTCGTCGAACGGAGCCTCCGTTCGACAAACCGAACCGAACTTGAACACTAGGGGGGTGGCTCATCTCTAATAAAGACCCCCACACTCCCTTCACCAATTTAATAATAAAATAATCCTCAAAGTTCCAACAAAATCAAACTGGGGAATAGAGACTCCTCCACACTCCCAGTCCCTTGTTCACTAAATTAAAAATGAAAAAGAAATCCTCAAAGTTCCAACGTAATCCAATGGTGTTTTGTCCCACGACGTCCATCAAAGCCTATGGAGCTTCGTTCTGGTTCTGAGAACATTCTCTGGACGAAGCATCATAGGTCAATCTCGGTCAGTGGCAGCCCGAAATTTCACATGCTCGTACCTGCCGCTGACTGGGAGTGACCTATGGAGCCTCATTCTCAGAACATTCTAGAAATGATTTGTTTGCAGATTTTCTGCACCAAAAAGTCATATCTCGGCAGGAAATATGCTGCCGTAAAAAGTGTGTGTTTTTTGCAGCAGTTTTGCGCATTTTGATGCATTTTTTTATGCGTTTTTTTATGCATTGTGATAGAAAAACACTGGGAAAAAACCACAGAAACAATTGACATGTAAATTGTTTGGTGCCATTTTTTTCTACACCAAATTCTGCAAGGAAAAATTCTGCAACGTGTGCACAGCACTTCAGGATTCTCATAGATTTTGCTGGGATGCATTTTCCCTTTCAGACTGATTAAAATCCCCCTTATATACTATGACTACCACACTGTCGTCCCTTATAAATTATAATAATAATAGTAATAATAATAATAATTATTATTCATTTATATAGTGCCATTAATTCCACATAAATTATCAAATTTTACATAAAATGGCAACACTGTCCTTATTGGGGCTCACAATCTAAGTTCCCCATCAGTTTGTTTTTGGAGTGTGGAAGGTAACTGGAGAACCCGGAGGAAATCCACGCAAACACGGGGAGAACATATGTTGTCCTTGGTGGGTTTTGAACCCAGGACCCCAGTGCTGCAAAACTGCAGTGCTATCCACTGAGCCACCATGCCGCCCTGCCCTCCACCATATTGAGTCCTCCACACTGTCCTTCCTCCGTTTTGTCCCTTGCACTATCCCTTACTCTGTAGCCCCCCTAAGCCTAAGTAATAGCCCCCTAACTCCCAGTATACATTAATAGTCTCCTTAAACCCAAAGTCTACAGTAATAGCCACTTTACTCCCCAGTCTATTGTAATAGCCCCTATCTCCTAGTCTACAATAATAGCACCATAACCCTGTCCACAGTAATAGCCCCCCAAAATCCCAGTCTACAATTACAGCCCCTCTTAACCTGTCTACTGTAATATCCCCCCTAAACCTCAAACTATAATAATAGCCCCATAAACCCCAATCTATGATTATAGTCCCCTCCCCTCAACCCTCAGTCTATAGTAATAACCCCCTTGAATCCGGTCTCTCCTCTGCAGCGCTCTTCCGTGATATCAGCAGCATGGTGAGGTGACCTGATCACACTGCAGGTACATCAGCAACACTTGAGCTCCATGGCACATCAGAGCAGGGAGCTGATTGATGCTCCTCTAACCCTGGAAGTGTTAATGCCAGCACTTCTGGGGTCAATCAGCTTCCTGTCTAGATGATTTTTTTTGTATTTTTGTGTCTTAAAGATACAAATGTAAATAAATAATGGAGGTGAATGCTCCCGCTCCTCTGAGAAGACAATGGTTTTATTACATTGTCTAACAGAGAGAAGGGAATGTTAAAAAAAAAAAAATGCCCTTCATATTGGTGGCTCCACCCGCAACCCACCGCCCTAGGCACTGGACCTGCCTGCATTACTCAGGGGTG
Source organism: Anomaloglossus baeobatrachus (assembly GCF_048569485.1). NCBI lineage: Eukaryota > Metazoa > Chordata > Amphibia > Anura > Aromobatidae > Anomaloglossus > Anomaloglossus baeobatrachus. The sequence continues at coordinate 47,816,836 of NC_134358.1, forward strand.
TATTCTATCAGGGCCTGAAGATTTGTCTACTTTAGTTATTTTGAGGCGGCGCTGTACTGCCTGCTGGGTTAGGCAGGTGACATATATTGGGTAATTTGTTTTTTCCCTGATCATGTCATCTATCACAGAATTTTTTTGTATAAATACTGTAGAGAAAAAGGATTTTGCCAGATTGGCCTTTAATTCATCTTCTTCCACCATTTCTTCCAGATTATTTTTGAGGGGGCCAACACTATCATTTCTGAGTTTCTTAGAGGTACTTAACACGTTGCAACATCGCTAGCATTGGCTAGTGATGCCGAGCGCGATAGTCCCCGCCCCCGTCGCACATGCGATATGTGGTGATTGCTGCCGTAGCGAACATTATCTCTACGGCAGCGTCACACGCACATACCTGCGTGACGACGTCGCTGTGACTGCCGAAATATCCCTCCTTCAAAGGGGAGGTGCGTTTGACGTCATAGCGACATCACCGCGACGTCACTAATCGGTCGGCCAATAGAAGCGGAGGGGCGGAGATGAGCGTTGCCGCATTGCTGTCGGGATGCAGGTAAGGAGATGTTTGTCGCTCCTGCGGGTTTACACACAGTGATATGTAGACCTGCAGGAACGAAAAACAACATCGTACCTGCGGTTGACCCGACATTATGAAAATGACCGATGCTACACAGATCACCGATTTTCGACGCATTTGCGATCGTTTATCGTCGAACAAAGGATTTACACGTTGCAATGTCGTTACCGGCGCCGGATGTGCGTCACTAACGACGTGACCCCGATGATATTTTTGATGCGATGTCACAGCGTGTAAAGTACCCCTTAACGTTGAAGAATTTTTTTAATTAGTTTTACATTCTGTGACAATGAGTCTCTTTGTCTCAGTGTTTTATGCCTTGATTTGCTTTTTACACAAAATATAGCTTGTCCTTTATTGTACCCCTTATTGCTCTATTTAGCCACAGTGTTTTTTCCTATTTCTAGTTTATTATTAGTTTATTATTTCTTGTTTATTGCCTATTCAGGAGGCGTATAAAAGTGTCCCATTTGCTTTGTGTACTTTTATTTTCAAGGGCATTGTGCCACTTTATGACACTCATCTCTTACCCATTGGAAACTCGCCTTCCTGATGTTCAGTGTCCTCGTAGCCCCTCTACTATACATATTATTAAAGGATCCGTGAAAATGTATTGTTTTGTGATCACTATTAGCCAAGTGACCCCAATGTGAGCTCACTAGCCTCAGGCCGAGTATTTAGGTCCCTTCCCATTGTTTGCAGAATCTGTCGGATCACATTAAAATGCATCACCATAGAGCGGAAGTCATTATTAATGGTCATGGCACCTTTGAAGGAACTAGTTAAATGCTTCATGAGCTGATACAACACAGGGTTACCTTAATATAAATTACAGTTGTTTTCTTAGTAAAAAGAAATATTTATACAATTTGATTTTTCAAAAATTATTCATTATTAATATACTTAAAAAAACGTATTGCACAAATCTCAAAATGACAAGTGTCAGACTTACTAAGTTTGGGAAACCAAAGCTTAAAACGTCCTGGGAAATTCGAATTACAGAGAAGTTATTCTCCTTGAATAGTGATGAGCAGAACGGTGGATATTCGGGTTTGCCGAACCAGCACAGGAAAAGTTAAATGGTAGTAAGAGCAGGATAGTTATACATACCGTGTTGTCCGGTGTTTCCCAGGGGATCATGCTGAAGTCAGACTCTTTCCGGACCCGTTAATTAAGGTTCATGAATATTCACTACTTCCCCCACCCACCGTCTGTGCCAGTGCTGTGATTGGTTGCAAACTGTTATACATGCTCCCCACCCTGTCTCCGTGTCTGTGGTTGGCTGCAGGCAGTTTGCCTTATAGTAGTATAAAAATTAATAAACAATTTTAAAAAATTCTGCAGGTTCCTGCCATATTTTCATTGCCAGTGCAGATAAAACAACATCTGCAGGCTGCAGCCCCCACCTGTGTGCTTTACCGTGGTTGGATATCAAAATAGAGGGGAAAAAAATTAGGTCCCCCCCATTTTTCATATCCAGGCCACAGTTAAGCAAACAGTTGGGGGCTGGAATTATCAGGATTGGAGGCGCCATTGAAATTGGACCCCCCCAGCCTAAAAATATCAGCCCGCAGCTGTTCAGAATTGTCCCATCAATTGGATGCGACAAATCCAGGCTTTACCCAGCTCATTCCGATTGCCCTGGTGCCCTGGAAATCAAGTTAACATAAGGGGTTAATGATAGCCCACAGCTGCCACAAAGCCCTAGATTAGTAATGGGAGGCATCTATGAGACCCTCCCCATTACTAAGCTTGTAAGTGAAAGGAAATAAAACACAAACACAAAAAAAATCCTTTATTTGAAATAAATACACACATTGTCTTTCACCACTTTATTAACCCCCCAAAAGACCCTTGAAGAGCCAACATAATCCATACTAAGTCCCATGACGATCCCGGCACTACTACATCCAGAGTGTGGAGAGAGGGGAAACATGTCTGATCTCCACAGGCTCCGGGAAACACTGACAGCAGCTGGAGGAGCCTGGCTGTGAGCTCCGCCGAACTGAGTGACGTTACCAGCTAAAAGGGAGTGGCTGTAAGCAGTGACTTCAGTCAGTTTACCAAAGGTCCCATCTGGGCTCCGTAGCTTTACAGTTCGAGTTCGCTCATCTCTAGCCACAGATTAAAGATTCCTCATTACGATCTAGGTCCTCTCCAGACCCAAGCGTATAATAAACATCATATTTAAAAATCCATATACACAACTCACTAGTTACCTCTCCGGCCCCTCTGCTCCTCATCCTAACCCATCTGGTTCTTGTCTTGTTCATGCCACAGCCTATAAGAAATAACCTTTATTGGTAAGTGATAGACTCCTAATGATGTTGACTGCTGTAAAACCCATTGCTGTTTCAGAGTCTGGGCCAATGAAAGGATTGTCTGATGATCAGATGTTAGCAGTCTAACACAGACTATATATAAATGGATAGTAAAATGATAGACTGCGTCCCAGGGGTAATCTTCAAAGAATTTTATTCCATCCAGACAGTAAAGCTGGTGTCACACATAACGACGACGACAACGACGTCGCTGCTACGTCACCATTTTCTGTGACGTTGCAGCGACGTCCCGTCGCTGTCGCTGTGTGTGACATCCAGCAACGACCTGGCCCCTGCTGTGAGGTCGCCGGTCGTTGCTGAATGTCCAGCTTCATTTTTTGGTCGTCACTCTCCCGCTGTGACACACACATCGCTGTGTGTGACAGCGAGAGAGCGACGAAATGAAGCGATCAGGAGCCGGCACTGGCAGCTGCGGTAAGCTGTAACCAGCGTAAACATCGGGTAACCAAGGGAAGACCTTTCCCTGGTTACCCGATGTTTACGCTGGTTACCAGCCTCCGCTCTTGCTGCCAGCGCCGGCTCCTGCACTGTGACATGTGGCTGCAGTATGCATCGGGTAATTAACCCGATGTATACTGTAGCAAGGAGAGCAAGGAGCCAGCGCTAAGCAGTGCGCGCGGCTCCCTGCTCTCTGCACTGTGACATGTAGCTGCAGCACACATCGGGTTAATTAACCCGATGTGTACTGTACCTAGGAGAGCAAGGAGCCAGCGCTAAGCGCGGCTCCTTGCTCTCTGCACATGTAGCACAGCGACGTTATGATCGCTGCTTCTACTGTGTTTGACAGCTAAGCAGCGATCATAACAGCGACTTACAAGGTCGCTGTTACGTCACCGAAAATGGTGACGTAACAGCGACGTCGTTGTCGCTGTCGCTTAGTGTGACACCAGCTTAAGGTTTCACCCTACAATTGGGCTTTATCAAGCATGATAAAGCCAAACTGTAGGGTGAAACGTTGCTTTCTGGATGGAATAAAGATTCTTTGAAGATTACCCCTGGGACGCTGTCTATCATTTAACTATGTGTTGGTTACCAAGAGGATCCCTTGGATTTTGACCTGCGTCCACTTTCTTATGAAGGATTCCAACAGAGGTGCTTCAAACAACCTCTTTTTTGCTTATATGGAACCCCTTCTGGAGAAACTTACACACAGCAACTTGGTGTATCCAGCAGATCCATATATTACTGTCATGCGGTGTACAGTTCCACATTTGTAGGGTGCCGCTACGGTGTTGGACTCTGTTCAGATTGTAGCGTCTGAGATCTCCTAGTTGCTTAGCCTGAGCCGGGTGTCAGCTCATCCATTTCCAATGCTCCCCAGCCCTGCAGGAGTTAATTCTTGTAGATTTGTGTGTGGCTCTTAGGATCCACAGCTGTCTCTTTTCCTTATTTAAGATATGGGAGCCTGAGGTTTTGAGCTGATAATAGCTTCAGTGATTCCGGTTCTGTGTGGTGATTCAGTTCTTGGTTATCTGTAGTTGCTATTTTGGGAGGTGTGGAAGTTTCCTTGCCGTGCGTTTACATATATTGTCTCTCCTTTGTATTTGAGCACAGTGTGTACAAGGTTTCATTCTCTCTTGCCCGTGTTGTTTCGTTACCGTGCTTCCGACTCGCCCCAAGGGTGGGGGAGAGGGGGAGTAAGATCAGGGCTCAGACAGGATTCAGGGTCTTGCTGGGGGCTCAGACCTGGCTACCATCAATATCCAAACAAAGAGCCGCATGGTCATAGCTTGAGGTCTCATATGGGTCACGCTGGACCGGGTATAAATTTAACCCTCCAGTGTGGCCACGAGACAGCACACTCCAAAAACATATAAACAAATGTGACGCCCTGGGCAAGCCAGGGGTCACAGGTCATCACACCACCACACCCTACACCCCAGCTAGGCACACCAAAGCTACCAAAATCCTTGTTGCCTTCCTCCAGGAGCTGGTGTTCACACCAGGGGGTGGGCCAGGCGGTTGGCTCCGCCCACCGAGGAGTTCACAGCCCTGGAGGCAGGAGGAACCAGGCAGATAGAGTTTGGAGGAGGAAGTGAGAGGAGTTGAAGTTTAGCCCAGGCAGGGCTTGAGCAAAGAGTCAGTTAAGGAAGTGGAAGGAAGTAGTAGTGGAGCTAACGAGAAAAGCTAAAGTGACAGTAGTAACGCCTGAAGTGAGTCCGGCTGTGTGCCCGGACGGAGACAGCAAGGTCAGCAGACGGCGGTGACTGTCTGGAGGGGGACTGCTCGGAGGTTCCTGGAAGGACCGCGGACGGGTGGTGACCCGGCGGTCTGGAGCAGTGGACAAAGAACAGTTAGCACCAGGGCAAGGGCCTCTCGGACCCCGGCAAGGCTAGGAGTCGCCATAATTTGCCAAATCCGTCAGTGAAGGGGACGTCTGTCTCCAAACAACCAAGTCCCGATTGAAGGCAACAGTCCAACCATTAAGGAGGAACACCGCCACCGCCAGGGCACCAGTTCCTCAGGGCCAGCGTCTGCGAGCAAAGTAGGGCTCCTCTGGCCCAGATTGAAGTCAGGGAGCGGGTTACCGGTGGGAACCCATCGCAACCATCATCAACATAGGTGCAGGACAGAGGGACCGTCACCGTCACCTACTGGGGAAAGCAAGTGCAGCTGTCCGTGGGAACCGTCTTTCCAGCCGTGTGTTTTACCGAGAACTGTGTCGTCTCAGGCTGAGTGAGTACCACAATGCCGCAAGGCACAGCGCTGCCCCCGCGTCCCTGCGCCCACCAGGCCCTGAATCTTCCACCTCATCACTGGGTCCCGGGATCACCAACCCCTACCCACGGAGGGGCAACACAACAACTGGCTGCTCCACATCATCACTCCCGGGATCCCCATACAGAGCAGCGGTGGTGTCAACAAACCACCACAACCGTGGGTGGCGTCACGGACAATAAACAATCCCCACACCCAAACCCCCTTTCACTCACGGGCGACGAGAGCCGCTCGAGACCCCCCGGGATCCGGTTCACCGCTCGAGCCACCACTGAGCAGCAGCCGGACCCGAGCAGAGGGGTGAGCGCAGTGCTGACACCCTCCTCCCCGCCCGCGACAAATTGGCGTCACGAACAGGATCTTACCGCTCTGCCGTATGGTAGAGGTGCGCCTTGTTACCGCCGGAGGTATCCGGCTGAAAAATTTCAGAAGTCGCCATCTTTGGCGCGAAAAGTTCCCGCTCGAGCATCTTCTCGAGTAGCAGAGGCGCGAAGGCCAAAACCCCGCCCCGAGAGAGGAGGGGCCGGAAAGAGCTAAGGGGGACGGAAACAAGATGTCTGCGCCCGACGGAGCCGCTGGAGGAGCGGTGGTCGCTGCCGCAGTGGCACCCGCGGATGGGAATGGGCCTGCCCAAGTCCCGGCCACGCTGGCGGGAGGTGCCGCGGCCCCCGCGCTCGCTCAGGTGATGCCGTTCTCCTTGCCTTATGCGCCCGGAGCTACCTGGCTACCGCAGTATGACGGGAAACCTGATGCTTTACAGGTCTTCCGGAAAAAGCTTAACCCGTTGCTGGAGCTGTACCCCCTGACCGATAATCAACGTGCGGCGGTAGTGCTGGGCCAGTTAACCGGTGCGGCTGAGCAGGAGGCGGAGACCTGGGCCGAGGGGGACCGGCTCTCTATAGCCACCATCTTTGAGAAGCTACAGATCGCCTTTGAGACCCGGACTGAAGCTGAGCTGAGGATGCAGTTTTACCAGTGCCGGCAACGGGCTGTGGATAGCATTCGGGACTATGCTTTACGTCTGCAAACCGCCCTCCGCACGCTAAAGCGGGTGAATCCTATCGACGAGGCGGACAGCAACAAGATGTTAATAGAGCAATTTGTGCAGGGGATGAGATCCCCTGAGGATCGCAAACAACTCCGGCTGTGGGCCCTGGAACACCCTGATGCGGACTTTGCTGTGTTAAAGGAACGGGCCATTAAAGCACTCCAGCCCCCAGCTTCAGAAGTCCTGGAGCCAGCCCCATGGCCCATTGAGACGGCTCCCGTTGTGGTGGCCCCTGTCCTACCAACTTCTCCAACACCTGCAGCCCCAAGCAGCACTATGGAGGAACTGGCAGCCCAGGTCCGTCGCATGGACGGAGACCTCGCCAAGATTCTTGCTGCACTCCAACCTTTAACCAGATCTCAGCCTTCAGCACAGATACAGCTTGCCGACAGCCCTGAGGATGTCCCCTGGATGCAGCGGCGAGGTAATAGCAACCCGCGGAGCAGACCTCCCACCTGTTACAAGTGCCGTAAGCCTGGGCATTACATCCGACAGTGCCCGTTAAACGAGCAACCCCTGGGGCCCCGGGCCAATCCTCAGGAGTAGAACATCGTGGCCCCCCGGACTGGCGGGACCGATATATCGGGGCCCGGCCCATCATCCCCGTGGCTGTGGACGGCATACCGGTGATGGCTCTCTTGGACACTGGATCACAGGTAACCACCATACCATACACGTTGTACCAGCGGTATTGGGGAACAGACGAGCTGGCACCCCCAGATACTAGTATAACGCTAATTGCTGCTAATGGACTGCCATTGACCCAAGTGGGGTATAAACAAGTGGCTATGACAGTGGGGCAAGCTGAACTGCAACACCAGGGTATGATTGTGATCATGAATGAACCCAGTGATCATAACCCGAAGATAGTGCTGGGAACCAATGTGATGGAGCACTGCATGGCTGATGTGTTGACCCTATTGCAACAGCTAGCCGCCACAGCGGCGGGGAGCCGGCAGAGAGCTGTGCAGCGTGAGATCCGAGCCCTGATGTACCGCCAGCAAGTAAACTCAACAGGAGGGGAGATTGATGGAGTGAGAGTGATGGATGTTGCTCCGTTGACTGTGCCCCCTAGAAGTGAGATGATGATTTGGTGTAGGGCAGCAGTAGGGCCTCAGGGGCGTGACTACCCTGCCATGATGGAGCCCATACCCTCTGAGCACTGGCCCACTGTAATGGCCGCCCGAGGGGTGGTGGACGTAAAGAAGGGGAGAGTGCCTGTGAGGGTGTTGAACTGTGAGGAGGAAGGACGAGACCAGCCAGAGGGCGCCCCTACACCCAATCATCACACATCAGCCGCTGGAACTGGTCGCCCTGGACCATGTCAAGCTCACCCCCAGCCGAAGTGGGTATGCTTACGCGTTGACCATCGTAGACCACTATTCAAGATTCATGGTGGTTGTCCCCGTCAAGGACCTGACTGGTCGAACTGCCGCTCGAGCGTTCCAGGCTTATTTCTGCCGGCCACATGGATATCCAGAAAAGGTGCTTACTGACCAAGGCCCGGCTTTTGAAGCGGAGGTGTTCCACGAGTTCTGCCAGTTGTACGGCTGTAAGAAGATCCGGACCACCCCTTACCATGCCCAGACCAACGGCATGTGTGAGAAGATGAACCACTTGGTCCTGGGACTCCTCAAGACGTTACCGCTGGAAGAGCGGAACCTGTGGCTGGAAAAGCTACCCGACTTGTTCGATATGTACAACAATATCCCGTCCAGCTCGACAAAGTGCACCCCAGCATATCTGATGAGGGCTCGGCCCGGCCACCTGCCGGTGGACCTAGAAATGGGGTTGGAATCCCCAGAAGCACTCCCTTCGACAGCTGAATGGGAAACTCGGCGGAGAGCACAATACTGGCAGATTCAGGAGTATGTGGAGAAGAACTTAAGTCGAAGTCGAGAACAGCAAGAGCAGCGATTCAACCAGAAAGCGTCTGCGGGCCCTTTCCAGCCTGGGGATGTGGTGTTAAAACGGAAGAGGAAGACCCACAAGTTGGATGATCAATGAGAACAGATCCCATACGTCATACAACCCACAGGATGGGAAGATGGAAAGGCCTACCAGATCAGTCGTGACCAAGGGGGCACTTTGGCCACGGTTTCCCGAGACCATGTAAAAAGGTGCCCACCCGCATTGAGGTCGACGGCTGAAGTACCGGTTCCTCCCCCAGCAGAGAAGGCAAAAGAGGTGATTCACACTGTGATGGGTGACTTCCCAGCAGACTGGCCTACACAGAACGGCGCGGTGATTCTACCAGTGATACTGTTCCCACAACCTGTGGATGAAGAAGTGGTGGAAGCGGTCAACCGTGAGCCAGAACCAGTGCCAGCGCCCAGGGATGAATCTGTGCCCAACTCCCCTATGCCTCCACCTGCCCCACACGATAGCCGGGAGGAGGAACCGATGGTTCCCTCTGCCCCACGGGCTAGCCACACTGACACCGGACCCCGGAGGTCCGCCCGTCCCAACCTAGGTAGACCCCCACTTAGGTACAGAGAGACCGTCCTTTAAAAAAAAGGGGGGGGGAAGGTGTTTGTGTGAGTTTTGTTGAAAGTTTTGCAAATGATGAAAGTAAATGATTACCGGAGCTTCACCAGATTGTCTACCGTGATTGAGGAAACCGGCCGTTGCCAGCACCGTTGTCCCCGAGGGGACCGTTTAAAAAGTTTGCATGAGGAACTGCTCATGGACAAGCCCGTGAACTTGCAGGGCAACCACAAATGTTAGTGGCTTGTAAATAAGTTGTTTACCGTTTCTGTATTGCCGCCTCCGGAGAGGCAGGTTGGAGGGAGGGCCCGCAGTAGAGCCGGCTGGGGCCCAGCCACCACAGGGACCGGTGGCTACCCTCTGGAGGGGAAGGACAGATCCCACTCGGGTAACGTGTGCTGGACTTGGGGACAAGGGGTGCTGCCTGGGTTTTAGGGGCAGCATCAGGGCCAGGTTGCTTGGGTGGGAGAGAGCGGAAACCGTAACCGTGAACCGTTTGCAACGTTTAAGTAAAGTGCCTCCCGTTATGGGAAGAAGTAATAAAAATGTATATATGTTACCGTTTATACCTTTTACAGAAAATAAAACCGGTGTTGGACGGGCAGCCCGCGGACGGTCTGCATTTTGCTAAGGGGGAATGTGACGCCCTGGGCAAGCCAGGGGTCACAGGTCATCACACCACCACACCTTACACCCCAGCTAGGCACACCAAAGCTACCAAAATCCTTGTTGCCTTCCTCCAGGAGCTGGTGTTCACACCAGGGGGTGGGCCAGGCGGTTGGCTCCGCCCACCGAGCAGTTCACAGCCCTGGAGGCAGGAGGAACCAGGCAGATAGAGTTTGGAGGAGGAAGTGAGAGGAGTTGAAGTTTAGCCCAGGCAGGGCTTGAGCAAAGAGTCAGTTAAGGAAGTGGAAGGAAGTAGTAGTGGAGCTAACGAGAAAAGCTAAAGTGACAGTAGTAACGCCTGAAGTGAGTCCGGCTGTGTGCCCGGACGGAGACAGCAAGGTCAGCAGACGGCGGTGACTGTCTGGAGGGGGACTGCTCGAAGGTTCCTGGAAGGACCGCGGACGGGTGGTGACCCGGCGGTCTGGAGCAGTGGACAAAGAACAGTTAGCACCAGGACAGGGGCCTCTCGAACCCCGGCAAGGCTAGGAGTCGCCATAATTTCCCAAATCCGTCAGTGAAGGGGACGTCTGTCTCCAAACAACCAAGTCCCAATTGAAGGCAACAGTCCAACCATTAAGGAGGAACACCTCCACCGCCAGGGCACCAGTTCCTCAGGGCCAGCGTCTGCGGGCAAAGTAGGGCTCCTCTGGCCCAGATTGAAGTCAGGGAGCGGGTTACCGGTGGGAACCCATCGCAACCATCATCAACATAGGTGCAGGACAGAGGGACCGTCACCTACTGGGGAAAGCAAGTGCAGCCGTCCGTGGGAACCGTCTTTCCAGCCGTGTGTTTTACCGAGAACTGTGTCATCGTCTCAGGCTGAGTGAGTACCACAGTGTCGCAAGGCACAGCGCTGCCCCCGCGTCCCTGCGCCCACCAAGCCCTGCATCTCTCACCTCATCACTGGGCCCCGGGATCACCAACCCCTACCCACGGAGGGGCAACACAACAACTTGCTGCTCCACATCATCACTCCCGGGATCCCCATACAGAGCAGCGGTGATGTCAACAAACCACCACAACCGTGGGTGGCGTCACGGACAATAAACAATCCCCACACCCAAACCCCCTTCCACTCACGGGCAAGGAGCGCCGCTCGAGACCCCCCGGGATCCGGCCCACCGCTCGAGCCACCACTGAGCAGCAGCCGGACCCGAGCAGAGGGGTGAGCGCAGTGCTGACACCCTCCTCCCCGCCCGCGACACAAACAAGAGCACTAGAAGTATTAATGCAAAAGTAAAAAATTTATTTATCAATCTTAATATATAACACGTAGGAAAAAGGACATTTCAAGCACAAATTGCGGGAATAAATACCTGGGTCCCGTGGACCACAATAAAAAACTCTGTTCGGTATAGTAGGGCATGAGCCGAAAAATTCATATATACATATGCACACACATGTACAGGTACATACACATGCATAAATGTGTGAAGAGTCAGGCAAGACCAAGATTTTCCAAAGTATAGTAGACCCTAGAAATGGGAGGCTATATAGAGTGACTGATCAGGAAAATGTTCAGCCCATACCATCATCATAAGGGTCACAAAAATTGCTCGCCCGCTCACAGTGGTGGTTTATAAGGGGGCCAGACCAGAGGAAAACCTCCAGTAAGTGCCTGGGTCCTGTGGAACACAACTGTGGTGTTGTAAATCATGCAATATGGCTCAATTCACAAAGGGGAGAGAAAGCCCTTAAAATAATACAGAGGGGTAATGTTACTGGACAGGAAAGGTACATATATACAGCCCTTTCAATAGGGTGGAGGTGGGCAGTATACATGGACCAATATAAATGTAAATTTAGTCAAAAGGTAATCACTGAAGCCCATCTCCACAGGGCGTATAGGAAGCTTACCAAGTCACAGTGGTGGTGCAGGGGAGCCAGACCAGCCCAGAGGGGAACCTCCGACGGCCGTTTCGCGGCACGCAGCCGCTTCTTCCGGGAGGAGTGAGTGCCTACCATCAAGCCTACCTGCGAGATAAGGGACAGTGCATGGTCTCAAGTCTGAGGGCCAGCCTAGGAGCCCCTGGGCTATCATTTCTTACCCAATAATCGTTATAAGACAAACCATTAATTTCAGCGATCATTGGTGAAGATGAGGGGAGCAGACAAGATTCAAATTTGCCTTGTTGAGGGGTTTTTCACTGAAAATTTAATGTGTCCTAACTGCTCCTGTGACGCCCTGGGCAAGCCAGGGGTCACAGGTCATAACACCACCACACTCTACACCCCAGTTAGGAACACCAAAGCTAACCCAAAAATCCTTGTTGCCTTCCTCCAGGAGCTGGTGTTCACACCAGGGGGTGGGCCAGGCGGTTGGCTCCGCCCACCGAGGAGTTCACAGCCCTGGAGGCGGGAGCACCAGGCAGTTCAAGCCAGGGGAGTGAAGTAGAAGGAAGTGGTAGAGGAGCTTGAGAGAAGGAGTAAAAAGTGACAGTTAAGAAAGCCTGAAGCTGGTCCGGGTGTGTGCCCCGGACTGTGACAGCAAGGTCAGCAGACGGCGGTGATAGTCTGCAGGGGGACTGCTCGGAGGTTGCTGGAAGGACCGCGGATGGGTGGTGACCCGGCGGTCTGGAGCAGTATACGAAGAACAGTCAGCACCAGGGCAGGGGCCTTTCGGATCCCGGCAAGGCTAGGAGTCGCCATAATTTGCCAAATCCGTCAGTGAAGGGGACGACTGTCTCCCAACAACCAAGTCCCGATTGAAGGCAACAGTCCAACCGTTACAGAGAGACACCGCCACCGCCAGGGCACCAGTTTCTCAGGGCCAGCGCCTGCGGGCAAAGTAGGGCTCCTCCGGCCCATATCCAAGCCGGGGAGCGGGTTACCGGTGGGAACCCATCGCAACCATCATCATCTTAGGTGCAGGAAAAAGGGACCGTCACCGTCACCTACTGGGGAAAGCAAGTGCAGCCGTCCGTGGGAACCGTCTTTCCAGCCGTGTGTTTTACCGAGAACTGTGTCATCGTCTCAGGCTGAGTGAGTACCACAGTGCCGCAAGGCACAGAGCTGCCCCCGCGTCCCTGCATCCCACCAAGCCCTGCATCACTCACCTCATCACTGGGCCCCGGGACCACCAAACCCCCTACCCACGGAGGGGAGGATTAACATCCAGCTGCCCCATACAAATCACCACAACCGTGGGTGGCGTCACGGACAATAAACAATTCCCACACCCAAAACCCCCCTTTTCACTCACGGGCGAGGAGCGCTGCCAGAGTCCCCGGGATCCGGCCCATCGCTCGAGCCACCGAGCAGCAGCAGGCCGCAGTAGCCGCGGCAGCCGGACCCGAGCAGTGGGGAGAGCGCGGCGTCCCCTCCTCGGCCGCGACACTCCCCTCTCCATCGTCTCTGCTCCTCATCATCACCGTTTAGTCCTTACCACATCTTCAGATCGCCATCACTTGCCTTGAAATCATCAGGATTCTTACATTGAGCTGGGATTTATGGCTTTGATGGTGCCTGATAGGGTTCTGCGCATGTGTCGCGGGCGGGGAGGAGGGTGTCAACGCTGTGCTCTCCCACAGCTCGGGCCCCGGCGCCGCTGCTCTGCGGCTACTGCTGCTCGGTGGCTCGAGCGATAGGCCGGATCCCGGGGACTCGAGCGGCGCTCCTCGCCCGTGAGTGAAAGGAGTGATTTGTTGGTGGGGGATTTGATTAATGTCCGTGACGCCACCCACGGTTGTGGTGATTGTGTGGACACCACCGCTGCTCTGTCTGGGGATCCCGGGAGTGGTGGTATGGAGCAGCTAGATGTTGGTTTGCCCCTCCGTGGGTAGGGGTTTGGTGGTCCTGGGGCCCGATGACGGGGGTTAGGGTGGTGGACAGGCGGGTTATGGGGCCTGTGGAGGTGCAGGGACGCAGGGGCAGCGCTGTGCCGCACGGCACGGAGGTACTCACACAGCCCAAGGATGATGACACAGTTCACGGTAAACAAACGGCTGGTTGGACGGGTCCCTCGGACGGCTGCGGTGTAGATGTTCCCTGCAAGTTAGCGGTGACTGTCTCTTCCCTGCACCTAGAAACGGTTGATGGTAGCGATGGATTCCCACCGGTAACCCGCTCCCCAGCTTGGATATGAGCCGGAGGAGCCCCTCTCTTGCCCGCAGGTGCTGGCCCTGGGAAACTGGTGCCTTGACGGTGGCGGTGTCTCCCCTTCATGGTCGGACTGTTGCCTTCAATCGGGACTTTGCTGCTGGGAGACCCGGAGGTCCCCTTCACTGACGGATTTGGCAAATTACGGCGACTCCTAGCCTTGCCGGGATCCGAAAGGTCCCTGCCACTGGTGCTGGCTTCTCTTTGTATACCGCTCCAGTACCGCCGGGCCACCACCCGTCCACGGTCCTTTAGGCAACCTCCGATCAGCCTCTCCTGCAGACGGTCACCGCCGTCTGCCAACCTTGCTGTCTCAGTCCGGGGCACACACCCGGACCAACTTCAGGCTTTCAAACTGTCACTTTTCCTCTTTCACTACTGTCACTTTCTCCTCTACCACTTCCTTCTACTTCAAACTCCAAAACTCCTCTGCCTGGTTTTCCCGCCTCCAGGACTGTGAACTCCTCGGTGGGCAGAGCCAACCGCCTGGCCCACCCCCTGGTGTGAACATCAGCCCCTGGAGGAGGGCAACAAGGATTTGTGTTCTGACCTTGGTGTGCCTGCAAGGAATGTGGGGTGTGTGGTGGTGTTGTGACCTGTGACCCCTGGCTTGCCCAGGGCGTCACACATGCGTGTGCAACATCATGGCGCGCCATGTCTTTATATCTTCATGATCTTTTATGTGCTTGTCCAAAACCCTCTAAAGCCTTGATGAAGGCTGAAAGTCCCTGCCTAACAATGGAGGGAGATTTCCGAGTGAGCAAAGGTAATCTGACGATGCAGAGACTTAGGGGTAGTTTGCACGTTGCGACATAGCTACTGCGATATCGTCGGGGTCAAATCGAAAATGACGCAAATCCGGCGCCGGTAACGACTCGCAACGTGTAAAGCCTAGATGCGCCGATAAACGATCGCAAAAGCGTCGTAAATCGGTGATCTGTGTAGTGTCGGACATTTTCATAATGTCGCACCGATAGGGGATACGTGTGTGTGAAGCCGCAGGAGCGAGGAACATCTTCTTACCTGCCTCCAATGGCAATGCGGAAGGAAGGAGGTGGGCGGGATGTTTACATCCCACTCATCTCCGCCCCTCCGCTTCTATTGGCCGCCTGCCGTGTGACGTCGCTGTGACGCTGCACGACCCGCCCCCTTAGGAAGGAGGTGGGTCGCCAGCCAGAGCGACGTCGCAGGGCAGGTAAGTGTGTGTGAAGTTGCCGTAGCAATAATGTTCGCTACGGCAGCTATCACAAGATATCGCATGTGCAATAAGGCGGGGACTATCGCGCTCGGCATCGCAAGCATCGGCTAGCGATGTTGCAGCGTGGAAAGTACCCCTTACAGTTGACGCAAAGGTGCTGGATAGATGACTTCAAGGATATATATGTTTTTAACATTCTGATGGCCTTTTATGTTTCAGAAAAATAGTGTTCGGAGGTACACGGAATCAAATGACAAAAATCTGCATTTTGCCAATTGCAGATTTTTGTAAAATTCAAGTTGATATCAAATAAATGTTTTCATCTCTATTAGTTGATAAAATATCTCTACATTTCTCAAGTAGTTCGTTCTGCAGGAGAAATGTTTGGCCAGTCTTATTCATATGACAAATCAGTTACTTCAATGGTCATCCTGCAATGTAATTCCACATTTGCCCTGTAGTTGGCACTGCAGTGGAAATGTACAGCCAGTCACATCAGTGATCAATAAGGCGGACCTGGAGACAGCAGCCAATCACTGATTAACCTTTATTTTAGGACAGCCTAAGAGCTACAGTCTATCGAAAGACCGAAAAAGATGGATTTATCAGGACAACCTAAGAAATAAAGTTAGAGAAAGATAGATATAAGAGCAGCCTGAGCAATAAGTTAGGAATATTTTCTTACTGTATTGAATTATCTGATTTTAGAAGACACAGCCCTTCTAAATTAAAAATAAAATGACATCACTGAGCAGCTGCGCTCACCATATGTTTGAAGTGTTACCAGAACATTGCAGTATTTCTGTGTTCTTTGTCTAATTATGTAGGAAGTAACCCAAAACTTTTTGTTGATGTTATTTTCTATTTTTTTACATTTATTTGTGCGGCCTTGATGTAAATTATCCATTCAACAAGTCGGACACATTTGACTTTCATTAGTTTTCTTTGGGAAAGTTTTGAGACCACTTCATAAATACGGTGCATGGAAAACAAAAGAGCTTGACTGTAACCAATCACATATCAGCCTTGGTTTCGTATTATTAATATTTAATTGATTTACATTTAACAAAACCTCAAAATAGAAGAAGTTGAAACTACAGCTGGGAACTACGATGTCCCGTTCCGAAAATTGTCATAGAGGCATAGATCGGGAGCTTTGATCGATGGGGATAAGGGCGCTGAAATAAAGAGCAGAAGTAGTCAGCCGGGCGCCGCTCTCCTCCGAGACTGAAGATGAAGAGAGAGTCTAGAGACTTTGTTGAGTTTCTGTTTAGTTTCGAAGTTGCCTCTGCTAAGTGCCTCTGCCTTTTCATTTTCTCAGACCTCCAGCAATCAAAAATTTCTGAAGTTTTCTAAAAAGCTTCTTTTTTTAAAGGGAATGTCCACTACTTGGACAACACCTACTTACGCCCCTTGTTCACTCTAGAAAAATAAATTAGCTTATACTCACCTCCGGTGTGGTCTTTTTTCCCAGTGTTGTCTGAAGCTGCGCCCTCAGGGCCAACGTGTGTCACAACATAAACATAGCTCTGGCATGAGGTAAAATACACAACAAAGAGTGGTTTACCAAGACAAACAAGGGGTATATCACGAACATGGAAAGAAAAAAGAGGGCGATCCGGCACAACTTCTCCTTATTTTAAAACATCCAAGACTTTATTTAGGCATAGTTAAAATCATCGTGAAGACCGAAAATCCACTTAGATGGTAAAAGTAGGGGTCATGATAACTTTACGCGTTTCAGACTATTATTAAAAACAAAACAAGTCCTTAATCATGTTTTTAATAATAGTCCGAAACGCGTAAAGTTATCATGACCCCTACTTTTACCATCTAAGTGGATTTTCGGTCTTCACGATGATTTTAACTATGCCTAAATAAAGTCTTGGATGTTTTAAAATAAGGAGAAGTTGTGCCGGATCGCCCTCTTTTTTCTTTCCACGTTGCTTGTTACCGGTTGGGATAGACCGAAGGATCCCGGGCACCCGCAAGGCTGAACAGTCCGGGCAGCAGGTGAGCTGAAGATACTATTTTCGTATATCAAGAACACATTAACAACGGTGGGCCCTGATGCTAGTGAAAGGGAAGATGGACACCTCCTCCACTTACCTGCCACTGTACCCTGCACTTCTAACCAGTCCCTATACAGGTTCCTCATCTGTTGCCGAGCAGGAATCTGAAGCCCTAAAAGACCCTGCAGTAGGCCCTTGCTAGTGAGTGGAAAGGTAAGGATCACTAGTCCCACCGCTGAACTAAAACAACACACCAGGGAAGGTAAGACAGACGGAAGGAAAAAAACAACAGACTAGAAGCCGGCAATGATTAGTCGCGGGGCCTGTGTGTCATAGCAATGTCACGTGAGCCACAGGAACGCAGCTTCAGACAATGCTGGAACCACACATATTTGGTATCGCCGCGTTCAGAAATGCCCGATCTATCAAAATACAAGATCAATTAATCCGATCGGTAAATGGCTTAGCGGCAAAAAATTTCCAAGCGCCAAAATTATGTTTTTTTGTTGCCGCACATTTTACGCAAAATGCAATAACAGGCGATCAAAACGTTAGATCTGCGCAAAATTGTACCATTAAAAATTTCAGCTCGAGAAGCAAAAAGTAAGCCGTCACTGAGCCATAGAACCCCAAAAATGAGAACGTGATGAAATCTTGAAAATGGTGCAAAAAGGGCGCCATTTTTTTGGAGAAGCTTGTGAATTTTTTTAACCCCTTAGATAAAAGTAAACCTATTGGTGTGTATAAACTTGTACTGACTTCAGACATCACAGCATCACTTCAGTTTTATCATACAGTGAACATGATGAATAAAATATCCCAAAAACTATCGTGCAATCGCACTTTCTTTACAGTTTTTCCGCACTTTAAATTTTTTTGCTGTTTTCCAGTACACTATATGGTAAAACTTATTTTTTCATTTAAAGGTACAGCTCTTTTTGCAAAAGAAAGCCCTTATATGGCAAGATTGACGGAAAAATAAAAAAATTACGGCTCTCGGAAGAAGGGGGGGGGGGAATAAAACGAAACAGAAAAACGGAAAATTGCCCGGGGTTGACAGGGTTAAAATAACATAGAATTAAAATAATTATCTTGGAACATGGAGAGATCCAAGTGGAGGAGGAGGTTGAGGAGGAGGTGAACGTTGAGGGGTAGGTGGGAAAGGTGGAGGTAGTCAACATTCTTTTGTTTGGTTTGTTTGTTTTTTTGTTTTAACCCTAGAACGCGCAACCATAGAAATCAACCATGGTTGACACAAGTAACCCAGCAGGCCTGTGAGGCCCCAGGTATGCATTCTAGGGTTAAATTATTAATTTATTCTAATTTGGAGATTGCTCAAAACATTGGAAATAGCAACTAGAACTAACAAATTGTGGTGAAGTATGACAATGCCTGGTATACTGTACATCTCTAGACATGCAAAGGTACGAACAAGTCCGGCGGGATATTAGCTTGGTTCATTTTTAGAAATGTCAGCTTGACCAGGTTGGCTCTGGAGTAAAGGGTAAGTAAGACCATATGTCCAATTTGGAGACCCAGAAGTTAAATGGGGAAGACTCATCTCTCAGTGCGACACACACTCTTCCACCATGTTACTGAAATGCTGCCTGCTACTAATACGGAGCGTATCAGACGTGGTGCTGGATGTTGTGAGGTGCTGAAGAAGTTTCTCCACATTTTGGCCAGGCTAGCCCTTCCATTTGAGGAGGTCTCAATTCCCCAACTGCGTTGGAGACGTCGTCCTCTTCATCTACCTTGATTTTCCACTGAGCCATCGCTGTCAGGTGGGAATGCCATCAGTAGTGCGTCTACAAGCATGAGCTTGTATTCCCATATTTTCCGATCATGCTCCAGTGACGGCAGTTAGGATGGCATGCTGTCCTTGTGGTGGGGATCCATCAGGGTGGCCACCTAGTAATCAGCATTGGTAAGAATCCGGGCAACTCAGCGGTCGTTGCCCAGGCAGTGCAGCTCATGTGTGCCAGGCTGCCTAGAGGTAACGCCGCCAAGCTGTCCTCTATGGGAGGTGCATCATCTGTGTCTTCTATATCCCCCTGGCCATGCTCCAGTGATGCCTGTGACTTGCTATGGGTGCCACCCTGCCATGAACACAGTTCCAACTCCTTCTCCTCATCATCGAAATTCTAAAGTAGAAGGAAGAGAAAGGGAAAGAGACTATTGCTTTCTTGCATAAATTGACATCTTCCAGCGAGTACTGATTTCACAGCTACACTGCTCAGTACTGCTGTATAATCTCCTCCGTGCTGCTAGCTGCTTCTTTCTAGTAAGTGTTTTATCTCACTCCAGAGCTGGATTCAAATCTACACTGCTCAGCACTGCTTATATACACTCATAGGCCAGCCTATACAGTACATGTGTTAGTGCCTACTAAGGTCTATGGAGAAGGGAGGGGAAAGTAGATGTAACGGCAAGCCACCCAATAAGCAGAACCCTGAGGTACCCCAAAACCCTTTAACCCCTATACAGGGATCTGGAATTACTGCAGAGTCAAGGGGTTCACTGCCTATGGTAGGCTGCAGACCAGAGATGGGGATAGTCGACAGGTCGAGGTCAAACCGACATGTCAGGCGAGGTACAAAACAGCAGGCAGGAGGAATGTCCAGAAAACAGGCCAAGGTCAAACTGAGATGTCAGGCGAGGTACAAAACAGCAGACAGGAAGAATGTCCAGAAAACAGGCCAAGGTCAAACCGAGATGTTAGGCGAGGTACAAAACAGCAGGCAGGAGGGACGTCAATAAACAAAGCCAAGTTCATATGAGACATAAAGCAAGGTGCACAGTGCCAGGAAGGATGTGGCTCAAAGCAACACAAGACTATATCTGGCAAGGAGCCAGGGACACTGAAGGATATAAAAAGGGTGTGGTGCCTTCCCATAGACTGAAGTAAGAGCTGATACTAGCTGGAAGGCACACACCCCTATAGTCAGTCACTGTGTCGCCCTGGGCAAGCCAGGGGACACAGGTCACACACCACCACACCCTACATCCCAGCTAGGAACACCACAGCTAACCAAAAATCCTTGTTGCCTTCCTCCAGAGGCTGATGATTCACACCAGGGGGTGGGCCAGGCGGTTGGCTCCGCCCACCGAGGAGGACACAGCTCTGGAGGCGGGAGAAACCAGGCAGTCAGCTCAGGGACGAGCTTGAGTAAACAGCAGATTAGCCCAGGCAGGGCTCGAGGAAAGATAAGCTCAGAGAGTGAAGGAGTAAACAGCTAAGATGAGCTAAGGAAGTGAAAGTAGAAGTGAAGTGAAGTGGTAAAGGAGGAAAGCAAGAGTGGTGACAGAGAGAAAGCCTGAAGTAGTCCAGCTATGTGCAGGACAGGTCAGCAAGGTCAGCAACGGCGGTGACTGTCTGGAGGGGGACCGTTTGGAAGTTCCTGGAAGGACCGCGGACGGGTAGTGGCCCGGCGGTCTGGAGCAGTGTTCCGAAGGACAGTCAGCACCAGGGCAGGGGCCTCTCGGACCCTGGCAAGGCTAGGAGTCGCCATAATTTGCCAAATCCGTCAGTGAAGGGGACGTAGATCCCCCAACAACCAAGTCCCGATTGAAGGCAACAGCCCAACCAGAGTAGGAGAGACACCGCCACCGCCAAGGCACCAGTTTCTCAGGGCCAGCGCCTGCGGGCAAAGAGTAGAGCTCCTCCGGCCCAGCTTGAAGCCGGGGAGCGGGTTACCGGTGGGGACCCATCGCAACCAACAAGTAAACAAAGGTGCAAGGAAGAGGGACATCACCGTCACCTACTGGGAGAGCAAGTGCAGCCGTCCGTGGGACCGTCTATCCAGCCGTTTGGTTTACCGTAAAAACTGTGTCAACGTCTCAGGCTGAGTGAGTACCACAGTGCCGCAAGGCACAGCGCTGCCCCCGCGTCCCTGCGCCCACCAGGCCCTGCACCTCCCAAACCATCACCGGGCCCCGGGATCACCAACCCCTACCCACGGAGGGGCAACACAACACCTGGCTGCTCCGCATCACCATCCCCGGGATCCCCGTATAGAGCAGCGGTGGTGAAATCACCACAACCGTGGGTGGCGTCACGGACAATAAACAATTCCCACACCCAACAGCCCCCCTTTCACTCACGGGCGAGGAGTGCCGCTCGAGAAACCCCCGGGATCCGGCCCACCGCTCGAGCCACCACTGAGCAGCAACCGCCGGACCCGAGCAGAAGGGGTGAGCGTAGTGTGCTGACACCCTCCTCCCCGCCCGCGACAACTTGGCGTCACAAACAGGATCTTACCGCTCTGCCGTCTGGTAGAGGTGCGCCTTGTTACCGCCGGAGGTATCCGGCAGAAAAATTTCAGAAGCCGCCATCTTTGGCGCGAAAAGTTCCCGCTCGAGCGTCTTCTCGAGTAGTGGAGGCGCGAAGGCCAAAACCCCGCCCCGAGAGAGGAGGGGCCGAAAAGAGCTAAGGGGGACGCGATGGCGGCTGGACGCATGTAGCTGCAGCTATAAAAGCAGGGACGCCAGGACTCTGCAGACATACCGTTCCTGGAAGAAGAAGCCATCATGTGGATGCCGTCCCGCGACACCGTAGCCCCCGCGCCTGGAACCGCAGCGTGGGTGGAAATCCGAACCGCGCAGCTCTACCAAAGGCTGCAGGTCAGGATGCAGCTCCTCATGGAGGAGTGGGAGGCCGACATGGCGGACGTTATAACCACCGTGCGGAGACGCGAGGAGGAAGCGGAGAAAGGGAGGGTGAGTGACCCACGTCCAAGCCCTCTCCCCCCGCTGCCTCCCTCGCCACCCGTCCCGGGGGCCGTGACCCCGCCACTAGGCCTGCTACCACCGCAACCGGTAGCAGTACCCAGCGTCCCCGCCCAGGCGGGCCGACCTGTAGCCGGAGCCCGCGGCACACCGGAGGTGTTACCGTGGAAGATTCCGAAAGTTGAACCGGAGGCATCCCCTGAAAAATCCCCCGAGCCGGAGCCGATGACCCGCTCCGAGCCGAAGGCCCAGCAGCGGAAAGCCCCTATGCCCATCCCCCACACCTCGGCTGAGGTAGCGCCGGGTTGTTGCTGCAAAGCAGCGCCCAAGGCCAAGACACCGCGGGACATGCCGCCCAGATTTTTGACAGTGGGCAACGTCCAGGATGTCCCGCGGGGCCCGACCCGTGCGCCGGCGCTGGCGGCAGCGCCGTATTGGGATAGGGAGCCGGTACCGCTGGGCCTGGAGATCGCCGAGAGGGAGCGGAAGAAGGCCGAGCTGGTGGCCCGAGCTATCCGAGAAAAAGAAAATCTCCGCCAGGCCACGTTCCGTGTCCGGGGCCCGTTGTACGAGGGGCAGGTGAGGCGGTTTGATGTCCGCCGGGGCTACGGGTTCATCTACGAGCCGGGCCTGGAGGCCGAAGTGTTTGTAGCCCGGCGGGATGTGAATGCCCACCTGCCTGAGGAGCATCCCGGCTGCAATCTGATGCCGGGTGACATCGTGCAATACACCCGGTTCTTTGGGGAGCGGGGGTGGTTCGCGCTGGACGCTAAACTGAGGGGCAGCCCAGAGGCCCGAGCGAGCGCCGCGCCCCCTCCCTGGGAAGGAGCACCTGAAGGCCTGGAGTAGGGCAGCGGATGCCCGTTGCACCATCCCCGTTGGGACCACCATTTTGTTTGTTGTTTAAAAGTTTGAAAAAGTTGAAAGAATGATAAGAAAATGATTACCGAACAGTAACCGGATTATCTTTGTGATTTGCAACCGGCTGGAGCCGGCACCGTTGTCCCAGTGGGGACCGTTTGAAAAGTTGTTTTGCATGGAGGACTATCCATGGACAAGTACGTGAACTTGCAGGGCAACCACAAACGTTAGTGGCTTGTAAATATGTTGTTTACCGTTACCGTTTTCCGCAATGCCGCCTCCGGAGAGGCAGGTTGGAGGGAGGGCCCTGAGCAGAGCAGGCTGGGGCCCAGCCACCAAAGGAACCGGTGGCTACCCTCTGGAGGGAAGGACAGATCCCGCTCGGGTACCGTGTGCTGGACTGTGGGTCAAGGGGTGCTGCCTGGGCTTTAGGGGCAGCATCAGGGCCAGGTTGCTTGGGTGGGAGAGAGCGGAAACCGTAACCGTAAACCGTTATGCAACGTTAAAAGAAATGTGCCTCCCGTCTTGGGAAGAGTTATTATTAAAAATGTAAATATGTTATATTACTATGTTATCTTTTTCAGAAAAATAAAACCGGTGTTGGACGGCAGCCCGCGGACGGTCTGCATTTTGCTAAGGGGGAA
The DNA here is from genome assembly GCF_048569485.1 of Anomaloglossus baeobatrachus. Classification (NCBI taxonomy): domain Eukaryota; kingdom Metazoa; phylum Chordata; class Amphibia; order Anura; family Aromobatidae; genus Anomaloglossus; species Anomaloglossus baeobatrachus. The sequence continues at coordinate 47,840,212 of NC_134358.1, forward strand.
TGTGTCGCCCTGGGCAAGCCGGGGGACACAGGTCACACACCACCACACCCTACATCCCAGCTAGGAACACCACAGCTAACCAAAAATCCTTGTTGCCTTCCTCCAGAGGCTGATGATTCACACCAGGGGGTGGGCCAGGCGGTTGGCTCCGCCCACCGAGGAGGACACAGCTCTGGAGGCGGGAGAAACCAGGCAGTCAGCTCAGGGACGAGCTTGAGTAAACAGCAGATTAGCCCAGGCAGGGCTCGAGGAAAGATAAGCTCAGGGAGTGAAGGAGTAAACAGCTAAGATGAGCTAAGGAAGTGAAAGTAGAAGTGAAGTGAAGTGGTAAAGGAGGAAAGCAAGAGTGGTGACAGAGAGAAAGCCTGAAGTAGTCCAGCTGTGTGCAGGACAGGTCAGCAAGGTCAGCAACGGCGGTGACTGTCTGGAGGGGGACCGTTTGGAAGTTCCTGGAAGGACCGCGGACGGGTAGTGGCCCGGCGGTCTGGAGCAGTGTTCCGAAGGACAGTCAGCACCAGGGCAGGGGCCTCTCGGACCCCGGCAAGGCTAGGAGTCGCCATAATTTGCCAAATCCATCATTGAAGGGGACGTAGATCCCCCAACAACCAAGTCCCGATTGAAGGCAACAGCCCAACCAGAGTAGGAGAGACACCGCCACCGCCAAGGCACCAGTTTCTCAGGGCCAGCGCCTGCGGGCAAAGAGTAGAGCTCCTCCGGCCCAGCTTGAAGCCGGGGAGCGGGTTACCGGTGGGGACCCATCGCAACCAACAAGTAAACAAAGGTGCAAGGAAGAGGGACATCACCGTCACCTACTGGGAGAGCAAGTGCAGCTGTCCGTGGGACCGTCTATCCAGCCGTTTGGTTTACCGTAAAAACTGTGTCAACGTCTCAGGCTGAGTGAGTACCACAGTGCCGCAAGGCACAGCGCTGCCCCCGCGTCCCTGCGCCCACCAGGCCCTGCACCTCCCAAACCATCACCGGGCCCCGGGATCACCAACCCCTACCCACGGAGGGGCAACACAACACCTGGCTGCTCCGCATCACCATCCCCGGGATCCCCGTATAGAGCAGCGGTGGTGAAATCACCACAACCGTGGGTGGCGTCACGGACAATAAACAATTCCCACACCCAACAGCCCCCCTTTCACTCACGGGCGAGGAGTGCCGCTCGAGAAACCCCCGGGATCCGGCCCACCGCTCGAGCCACCACTGAGCAGCAGCCGCCGGACCCGAGCAGAAGGGGTGAGCGTAGTGTGCTGACACCCTCCTCCCCGCCCGCGACATCACCAGTACTGCAAGTTCCAGCCAGACCAAGCTTGGTGAATGTTCGGCGACTCTGCCCACCGGAGCCACTGGAACTAACATCTCCCCCATCACTAGCACTGCCTGCAGTGTGAGCAGAGTAGCGCCTGGTGACCGGGGCAGATGTCACCAGAGCAGGCCCTGGTGGAGACGTGACAGTAGAGTGGCGTCTGGTGACCGGGGCAGACGTCACCGGAGTAGGCCCTGGTGCAGACGTGACAGTAGAGCGGCGCCTGGTGACCGGGGCAAACGTCACTGGAGCAGGCCCTTGTGGAGACATGACAATAGAGCGGCGCTTGGTGACCGGGGTAGATGTCACCGGAGCAGGCCCTGGTGGAGACCTGACAGTAGAGCGGCGCATGGTGACCGGGGCAGACGTCACCGGAGTAGGCCCTGGTGGAGACATGACAGTAGAGTGGCGCCTGGTGACCGGGGCAAACGTCACCGGAGCAGGCCTTGGTGGAGACATGACAATAGAGCAGCGCTTGGTGACCGGGGTAGACGTCACCGGAGCAGGCCCGGGAGACGTGACAGTAGAAGGAATAGAAAGGCAAAGAGACTACTGCTTTCTAGCATGAATTTACATCATCCATTGAGTGCTGATTTCACAGCTACACTGCTCAGTACTGCTGTATAATGTCCTCTGTGCTGCTGGCTGTTTGTTTCTAGTAAGTGTTTTGTCTCACTCCAGAGCTGCATTCACATACACTGCTCAGCTCTACTCATGTACAACTCAGAGGACAGCTTATTCTAAAATGTCAACTGAAATGATAGATATATTTTAATTATTATTATTAGGGTTGCCAAGGCCACTGTTGTATTCTGTGTGTATCTAGGCTCCAGACTATAATATAGTTCATTGTTTCTCTCTACCACCAATTTTAACATTTTCTAGATTGCAATAGAATTTCCTGTATCATAATATGATCTTTTCCAGAAAATGGAATAAAATGAATCAACGTTTTATAAATGCCCATTACTATAGGTAATGTCACTCTCCATGAAATTCTAGGGAGCAGATGAATGTGGAAATCATTATTCTATGTGACGTCAATAAGCGCAAAACTAAGCGGTGTAGAAAGCTAATATCACATAATAGTCACCAATAATAGGGAGATGCAGGACATTTCCTCCTCTTGACATTGAATTATGAGAAATATAGAACATCTGTATATTAAACGGGGATAGTACAAGTCAGTTTAAATCCCTTAACCACTAATAGCGAGTTGTTCCCCATGAGGTCAAGTGGTAAGCTCCATCAACTGTTCTTCATTTCTAGGGAAAATAAAACAAAAACGAAGTTTCTTTTGGATAAATTCTATTACTGACCAACAATTATAGATTAAGTATATACAATGTGCTATATGTTAAATAGCCAATGCAAATGGTTACTATGGGGATACCGATGGACAGTGTCCATTGGTATAAGCACACACTATATAAATCAACTTATTGGATCATACATATGTTAATTGTATGACCCTGATGTATAACCTGCCTCTGGTCTCTCTTCCCCAGGTGTATAACATCCAGCCCCTATCACCCTGGTGTATAATGTGGCACCCCTGAGGCTTCAGTCGCCACAGTGTACTGCATCTCCTTAAAGATGCAGTATTCATCTTGTGTAAGGAGGGGTTAATCACCAGTGTTTCCACATTTCACTTTACATACAGCTTAGGAGCCTTCTCACTGGGGAGCGGGGCTAGGGTAGACTGGGGTGTGGCCATTGTGGCACCCCAGTAATCATGGGAGCCACAGTGACATTGTTCTCTTCACCTGGAGGACAATGTTATGCCTGGAAGCAGTGGGGAACATCTCAATGTCAGGTACCATTGCACACAACACTTCCTGACTCAGACCAGAAGGGGGAGCTCAAGTCCCCATTGAGACGAGCCTCCCCTGTGCCTTCTGGGATGGGAAGGGGTTAGTCAGAGGAACAGAAAGTGAAACCAAGCAGAACCCTGTAGGAGAGGAAAGAGACCAGTCACTGTTAGAAAGCAGCCACAAGCTGTCCAGGACCGAGCGCATTATACAGGACACCAGGGTCCTAGATTACTGGGTACTAAAGGCTCAGTAGTAAAACCCGGAGGGCAGAAGCCTCCATGTCTCCTGGCCCACTTAGAAAGCCCTAAGGCGAAGTAGCAAAATAGAGCCCTATATACAGCTTGCACTGCCCGTCAGAGGGGGACATAGCACTAAGCAACCAAAAACGGGATCCCCAAGTAGCTTCAAGCCACGGGGATCCAACATCCATAGCGCATAAAGGAAGGCCTCCAACGTACCTGGCAAAGAGACATTCCCCCCTGCTACCAGGCTGACCGGACCACGGTAACCTCGGGACTACAACCTATAACCAGTAAGGTAAAAGGAAACTACCAATCTGTATTGTCTGGTTACTGTTGGCGACCTCAGGCCTGCACCCCAACGCACCACTACTCCTCCCATCATCCTCCTTGGGGCTCACTCCACTTGTGAGGAGCAAAAACATCTTTGCTGCTATTACCATCCGCCCCCGAGGACAGTAACAGCGGCGGCGGCTAATCCCTGGTACCTGGTACCAGGTACCGCAGGTGGCGTCACAACAATTATCATTCCCAACCTCCACCTCTTATTCCCTTTTATTGAGGACACCTCGGGGCACGAAACCGAGCAGGCCACCGTGACATCCCAGACCTCCACACCGGCCCGGTGACAAGTAACAGGTATGAGACCAGACCTGAACTCCAAGCCCCTTGGGTGCTACACCATCACGATGCATGGGACTTTCTCAGTCACTAAGACAACCACCTGGGGGGCGGGCACCATTTGGGGTAGAAACAGGAGCAACCTTTACACAATCTTCAGTCAAGTCTTGCCGGGACTACAGTTGTGGTGACATGACGCCACCACTCTCTTCTCTTCTTATTCTCTTCACAGAGACTGCAGCTTGGAGCAGAAGCTCAGCCCGGGTTCCTTATTACTGGAGGGGCAATTCTTAGAAAGAACACTTTCAAAATACCTGTGGCTCTTAACTTAACCGGGATTGGCTGGGGTCCAGTACGGCAGTGACCGGTACCTCCCGGGCAATCTAAAGACAGTGAGTAAAAACCTAAACTGCAGTGGCAGACTCAGTCTCTGATTGCCGGAACATCGCCCCGCGCTTCGGCACCAACAGCCATTGACTACTCCCCTCATCATCCTCCCCGGGGCCTGCTCTACTTGTGGGGAGCAGTACCATCTTTTCTGCTACAGACCATCCGCCCCAGAGGACAGCGACAGTAGCGGCGGCTAATACCTGGCCGCGAACCGCTGGTGGCATCACAAAATCATCCCACTACAACCCCCATCATCCCATCCATCCCCTTCTGTGGACACCTTGGGGTCACAAAACTGGGAAGACCACCCGTGACATCCCCCCGACCCTTCACCGCCCGGCGACAAGTAATCCCTCAGGCCCTGTAGGGTGCTCCAATAACTTTCAGCTCTGTGTCCCCGGGGTACACTATCTGGCCTCCCTGTGCCTTCTGCCTTTAAGGTACAGTCACACTAAGCAACTTACCAGCGATCCCAACAACGATAGGGATCGCTGGTAAGTTGCTAGGAGGTTGCTGGTGAGCTGTCACACTGCGACGCTCCAGCGATCCCACCAGCAACCTGACCTGGCAGGGATCGCTGGAGCGTGGCTACACGAGTTGCTGGTGAGCTCACCAGCAACCAGTGACCAGACCTCAGCGCCACGTGGAAGATGCTGCGCTTGGTAACTAAGGTAAATATCGGTAACCAACCCGATATTTACCTTGGTTACCACTGCATGGAGCTACACGTGCAGAGAGCAGGGAGCAGCGCACACTGAGCGCTGGCTCCTTGCTCTCCTAGTACAGCACACATCGGGTTAATTACCCGATGTGTGCTGCAGCTACATGTGCACAGAGCAGGGAGCAGCGCACAATGCTTAGCGCTGGCTCCCTGCTCTTCTACTTACAGCACACATCAGGTTAATTAACCCGATGTGTCCTGCAGCTAGCTACATGTGCACAGAGCAGGAGCCGGCAGCACAGGCAGTGAGAGCGGGGGAGGCTGGTATCGAAGGTAAATATCGGGTAACCAAGGACAGGGCTTCTTGGTTACCCGATGTTTACATTGGTTACCAGCCTCTGCAGAAGCCGGCTCCTGCTGCCTGCACATTAGTTGTTGCTGTCTCGCTGTCACACACAGCGATCTGCGCTTCACAGCAGGACAGCAACAACTAAAAAATGGCCCAGGACATTCAGCAACAACCAACGACCTCACAGCAGGGGCCAGGTTGTTGCTGGATGTCACACACAGCAACATCGCTAGCAACGTCACAAAAGTTGTTCGTTAGCAGCGATGTTGCTAGCGATGTTGCTTAGTGTGACGGGGCCTAAACTAACATGAGACAGAGCAGTGGTGCAGAGCTCACTGATACTAGATACCAGATATCACGGTAACAAGTCCATTCATGACATTTCCTATCCTGGGAAGGGTCGACTGGGAGGGAAAGGACAATGCATTTTAGAAAGTCAGTGGAGGCCTATTAAGCGAACGTGACAAACGTATAGTTGGTCAATCATGAAGGTTGCGTACAATAGTTGGTTTTTGGCAATGGAACAAAGGAGACAGAAGACAAGATAGCGTGATTCTCAAGAGAAGCCAGAGACACAGAGTATGAACAAACTGTAACTAGAAGCTGATCCTCAGATAGAGTAGCTCCAGGCTATAGGAGCCGGAAGACGAAATCCTTACATCCAGGCCCCTAAATGGTCAAGGTATCGGGTTAACCTCTGGCATGTTACATAGTCAACCAAACCATCAGTGTCCTGCTAGATATCCAAGAGTGCAAAGCTTTCCTCCGGTCATTATGGGAAGCCTGAAGAGAACATTACCGGCCTGACTACATTGTGCCCGCAGTACAGTTTGGAGGCATAATGCTCTGGCCTTATTATCAGGGGTCAACCTTGGCTCCTTAGCTCCAATGAAGGGAAATCATAATGCTTCAGCACAAGACATTGTGGATCCTGATGACGAGTGCGCTAGCAAATGCTCGATACTCAAATTGAGCTTCGGGATGCTCGGACATGCTAATTACTCAATCGAGTATCTGAGTGCTCAAGCAAAAACTTGATTCCTTGCCCCACATGTTTTGTGGCTGTTAAACAGGCAATCAACATGCGGGTATTGCCTGCCATACACGGTAATAACATAGCCATGTTGGCTACTGGCTTTACTGTGATTGGCTGGCCATATCACATCATTGGGTCTTATAATAAAGTGTTGAATAAAGTCTCCCCCACACTATCCTTCACTTACTAATTTACTATTTTTTAAAAAATTCCCGAAACGTCAACATAATCCTTGGTGTACTGGTCCTATGACGTCCCCCGAATTGGTACTCCAACCTATTTAGCCTCTTTCAGAGAACAAGGCTACATAGGTCACTCCCAGTATGTGCCAGAGTCAGAATTTCTCACGTGTGACACCAGTAAATCAGTGATGTCACCGTGAGAGAGAAATTCCAGGTCTGATGCTGACCGGGAATATTCTATAAGTTGGAGTACTGATTCAGAGGATATTGTGGGACCAGTTCACCATTGATTTTGGAGCTTCATCGATTTTCTAAAAAAATAATAAACTGGTGAATTAGAGATAGTGTGGGGCAGTCTTCATTCAAATTAACTATTTTTTTCCAGTATGTGTGTGTTTTTTTTTCACTTTACACTTAATGGGTTAGTAATGAGGGTGTCGAATAGACGCCTACCCATTCCTAACTCCTGTGATCGCTGGCAGCTGACAATACATAGCCGATATCAACTCCAAAGAATAGATGCAAGATTCACTGCACCAGGCAATCAGGAACAGATGAGACAAAGCACCTTAATTGGAACATCTAATGGATGTGCCAATTCTGGGGCAGCTGCGGGCTGGTATATTTATAACCATGGGTCTTCCCAGCCTGATAATACCCTCCCACAACTGTCTGCTTTACATATGCTGGTTATCAAAAATAGGGGGGGCTCTGCACCATTTTTTTTAATTATTTATTTACTTCCCAGCAGTGACCTGGAAATCAGAGATGTGTTCAGGCATCTTCCCCATACTGACCCCATTCCATCCATTTCAACGATTTTCCTGCCCCAGCCCTCTTAGGGGGGTCTGCCGGAAATATGCTCGTGTTCCCCATTGACTTTTATTATGCTCATTAGTTGAATCTAGCACGTCTGAACATCCAACCTGCTCGATTCCAGTAACTAGCACTTGAGCAGTTTAAGATTCGCTCATCGCTAAGTGATCCAGCTTTGAGGGAACAGTTTGGCTGTGATGCTAGTCACTACTTATGGGTAGTATGGAAGGAAGAGTAGTCAAGAACGCCAAGGTCTGGTAACAGGAGGACATGTTTGAGCACAAGGGGTAAGCAAAGGTGTAGTAAGGTCACAATCCAAGGGTCAGAAATCCAGGAGAACACGTAATAGGTTCAGAGAGAAAACAGAGACGTGGTCAGGTCACGGTCTGAGGTCAGAAGGCAGGAGGTCACGACAGGAACAGGGAACGGGCAGAGAGAAGTCAAATAACAATCCGGGTTTAGAAAACCAAGATAAGAACACTAACAGGGACACAAGCCAACAGCACAACTGCCAAACCAGAGAAAACAACTGGCAAGGTTCTGGGCAAGCATGCTCAGTAAAGAAGCCTGAGCAATTACCAGGAAGATGAAACACCTGAGAAATCAGAATCAACATGAAATCCTGCGCTGTCAATCAAGCTAGTAGCTCAATAACTCAGGAGAGTAACAGTCCAAATAATGGTCTGGCTCACTGTGTTGTGGTGCTCAGGAGAATAAAGTCAGTAATAAGAAAAAAACTCCGGCACTCAATGATGAAATGAGGATAATTGTATTTATTTTCAAAAGTAATTATATCAGATGTTTTGACGTTTCGGCTAATGCCTTCTTCACAACTGAAAATTACATAAAAATACAAAAGAATTTTTTCAGTACCATCATCAATATTCATGGCTCCATATTGATATAGATAATAATAGACAAATTTTATTATAATGTGACATTTTACCTAAATGATATATCAATTGATGTCTGTGAAGAACGTCAGACGTATTTCATATTGATTATATCTAAAGAAAAAATGCCCAAATATTAGAAAGATATAAAGGATCATAGAATACAAATGACAAAAACTGAGTACTATATACACAATACGGTATATAGATCATAAAAAAGCGAATCACCAACTGATATTGAATAATGAATATCCATGGGACATAAATCTTGGTGCAATCAAAAAGGCATACACAGGAAACCATATATGTGAAAATAAATGACTTTTTATTACCTCTAATGAGGAAGTTAATGTATGGATGTGTTATTTTCCCAGAGGGGTAGTTATAATGCTGGACCTCTATAGAGCTGAAAGATAAAGTAAAAATACACTTTTTGTGAATATGCCGGCAATAAGAAAGCACCCTCATATAGAGAGGTAAAAGAAACATAAGTTCCCATAGACAATAGTATTATAGTCAAAGTAGCGCAGTATCGCCCAATCAGGGGTTAATTGAAGAGAAACAGCGTAGTATACCTGTGTGGCCGAGGATCAGCGGTGGAGTGTGAGAAACAGTGACCGCGCTGGGGTTTAAATGAGCAGGAGAGGCGGGCATTTAGCTAATCGTTTCCTGTGTGGTGGAACGCATAGAGTGGAATGACACGCACGCCGCGCGTGCGCAGTGAACCCGGAAGTGCGCACATGTGCAGTCGCAATAATGAAGTGAAAGTGGTCTACGGCTCCCCAAGCTTTATCGTGAAACGGTATATGTTAATTGCGCATCTGTAAAACAAAAGAAAGGAGAAGGGCCTGATTAGAGTAATCTGAATGATCTGAGAAAATACTATAAAGATATTAGATAACAAGTTAATCAGATTATTATATACATGAGGGAACTGACTCGCCCACCCCAGGGCTATGGGACACCCGGTGCCGGGCTGGACTAGTCCGTGGGCCGTCAGTGGTGGCGGGGCCCGACTCCGTGGCCCTGGTGGGTGTCAGTTAAAATGGCTGGTGACTTGGGAGTAATTAAAGTTTTTATTTCGTGACACCACCTGTGGTTTGCGGCTATTAAGCTGCCGCTGCTGTGTGAGGCCTCCGGGGTGATGATATGGCAGCAATGGTGATACTGCTCCCCACAGGTGGAGCGGTGCCCCGGGGACACTGTTGGTGCTCGTGAGAGTCTAGGGTGTTGTGTGGATAACACGGTGCAGGGCCGACAGGCAATGAAAGAAACAGGCACAAACAACAGTCTCTTTACCTTCTCCTCTTTTACTTCACAAACGGTTAGTCCTGGGAGACCGTTACAGGTGGTAGAGGGCTCCGGCCGGCCTGGAAGTAACTGAGATGTCGTTTTGGCCAGATGAGTATGAGGCCTACTCCTGTTCTTTTCCTTACTGTGATAGGACCCTGCTCTCTGGATTTAGCAATGGCCCTCTTGCTGCTGGGACCGGTGGTACGTCCCTTTCCCTCTGTGGTAGGCCGCGCAGGCCCTCTCTGGTGCTTCTCTGCTGGAGTCCACACCGGGCCCTGATGATGCAGCTGTATTTTCGGGCTGTTTATGGGCCAGGTGCTTGCAGCTCTCCTGCCCTTCGGATTCGGCTACCAGGGAGTATTTTAGGCCCTGGTGGCCACAGACTTCGATGTCCGAGTCTCTTCTGTGCCTCTCTGCTCCTCCTGCTTCACTGGGCCAAGCTGCTCCAGCTCTAGGCCCCAGTTCCACAGGACAGCACACTCTGCGTCTGCACTCTCTGCTTTCTCATACAGACTGAACACTAACTCCTCCCTCAGGTCAGACTTAAGGAATGCTCCCTGGAACTCCAGGTTCAGAGCTCCCCCTGCTGGCCTGAGGGAGAACTGCGTTGGATGTTAAAGTTACTGGCCAATAGACCCCCCAATTACCTCCAGGCTCAGCATCAACCCTTTGGAGGGGCAATGCTGTTGTGGCGACCAGGTCCTGGGGCGCCACAGAACAATAAACGTATACAACATACATATGTGTGTTACGTGTACACACACATATATATGTATATTGGTGCACTAATATGGTTGCTAGTGTATGTCAACACATATCACTCATAATTATATAAGAGCCTATATCACAGACATAATAACCATATACAATGGGAAATTAGTATAACAAATCATCTGTCTTTTGTAAACGCATAGTACAAATCCCCAATGAAAATTTTATATATATATATATCCCTAATGCATCTGTCATCAATAATTAAGGAAGGTTAAGACGGACCTCATATCATCATAGAATCAATGGATATCAATGGATATCATATTCCCTATTGAGTCCATATGGGGAGAGGGTATTCAGAGTATGGATCCAATAGGATTCCCTTTCGTGAAGTTTTTTAATCCTATCTCCCCCACGTCTCAAAGGTGGAACGTGCTCCAAGACCTGAAACCTCATCTGAGAAATTGTATGTCCGCACTGAATGAAATGATGTGGGATGGGCAACATAACCAATTTACACCGTATAGTGGACTTATGTTTCCCAACAACAGGGACACAAGCCAACAGCACAACTGCCAAACCAGAGAAAACAACTGGCAAGGTTTTGGGCAAGCATGCTCAGTAAAGAAGCCTGAGCAATTACCAGGAAGATGGAACACCTGAGAAATCAGAATCAACATGAAATCCTGCGCTGTCAATCAAGCTACTAGCTCAATAACTCAGGAGGGCGCAGGAGAGCATCTCTAAAGGTAAAATGCTCTGCACAGAGGAATCGTGATATTGGCGGAGGAGGTTTTTGGTTCTCCATGACTGAGCCCAATGCACAGAGTCATTGAAGGTTTGGGGAGTTTTGGTAATAAATCCTAGGCCTCAACCCCATCAAACATCTTTGGGATGATCCATAATGGAGATTGTCCTCTCCCCAACCCCAGTGTCTGACCATACAAGTTGTACATGTTGTAAATAAAAAATAATGAAAAACATTTCTCTGCAGGTAAGTTGGAAATAAGGAAAAAATGTGTTTGCTTTAAATTAATAAAAAAGTTCAGAGTATTTTTTTGTATGAACTGATATTGTCGAAAAATAACCCAAAACATTGGCTGGTATTATGAGTTTGTCATGGAAATCACATTACAGTTTATTTCCTGCCAATAATAACATGGCCAATTAGTTTTATGAAGTATGGAAACAAAAGTACATGAGAGCAGAATGACAAAGTATAACTATTACATGAGGCCTCTGCCGTGCAGACCGTCTCGAATCATTTTTCATTATCAATTGTTAAAATAACTCTTGCCTTCAAAGATTGAGGGCTGGGCCGATTTTGCATAGAAAGTCCCCCAACTATAAATTGATGAGGATAGTGTTATATGGAGCAGTTAGGGGAGCACTGTTTTTGTACCACATACAGCTGCGTCTTAGCGTTGGGGTGGCAGAATGATGAGAAGTCCAGAAATGTGAGAAGTCAACACATTTTTGCTGTAAACTCGTGGCTGAAAGAAGTTGTCATGTTGTTCGGGACTGTCTGACTTTGACTCCGTCAGAAAAAACGTCAGCTGTAAGTCAGCTGATATAACGGTACTAGTATGCTCTGTAGAACTCGTATCTACCACTGAATGGTCACTGTGTGGTGGTAATATCAGGTCTGGTCAGTAACAGCATGGTCACCTTCTGAGGTTCCTCTAACCTACGATTAGGCTGCACCACCTTAGTTGTAATCTGGGTTACCTGGTAAGGGTCCCACTTAGATGTTTTGCCCCCCCCCCCCACCTCTCTTCTGCTGAACTCCTAACATTTTAAGGGACATGTATGAAATGTTTTCGAGTAATATATTTCAATATTCAGACATATTTGCCAAAATGTTCCTGACCTCCTTGTTTGCTAATTCTTTGCCATTTTTGCATGGAGGAACAAATATTTTAAACTATCGTGTGGCTCATACATTAGGGTGAGTACAAGTTAGTTTTATTCCTCACTGATATGGTTTTGTTGATGATAAAGCTGGAAAGGTATAGCCTGAAACATAGGTAGGATCTAAATGGAATACTATGGCATAATCTCACTTGGAAAACTATCAAGAAGAAAAGAAGAATGGATGGTCAAGCAGAGGAGAACTGGTAATGGTGGTCTGTGAAATTGGACAGCTAGTAGACAAATGGTCTTGTCCAAGGAAGAGAGTTGAGTAGAAAATGGTTTGAAGAATTGCTAGATGCAGAAAATGATTAACTTTCTTGGGTAGGGAATTAGAAACAAGTGTCATGGATGAGCTGTGGATAAAGTGGTTAGGAACACCAGAAAGAGATGGTGAGATGATAAATGATGGCTTGCTGACTGAAAACTTGACTGGGAGTGGTCAGACACACACGGATAGGAAAGGCCAGTCTGGCACATAATGGAAACAAAGTCGAAGTGGTCTGGCACATAGTAGAGATAGAAAAGCAGCTCAGAACAAAGTAGAAATGGAAAAGAGCCATCTGACTCATGATAGAGGCAAAATGAAGTAGTATAGAATATAGTGTACATGGAGAAGGAATGGCTTGATACTTACAATATCAGGTAGAGAAGGAGCAGTCTCGCACATAGTAGAGCTGGAGATGGAATAGTCTGGCACATGTGAAGCAAGGGGTCGCAGGGCCACTTGCACTGAACATCTTCGCCAAGTAGACTTCGTGAGCGGATGTGACTCTGGATGGGTTGCATGACACTAAAGCAGGTTTTACACGCTGCGACAGCGCTAGCGATGCCAAGCGCGATAGCACCCGCCCCCGTCGTCCGGTCGATATGTGTTGATCGCTGCCGTAGCGAACATTATCGCTACAACAGCTTCACACGCACTTACCTGCCCTTCGACATCGCTGTGACCAGCGATACGCCTCCATTCTAAGGGGGCGGTTCGTTCAGCGTCACAGCGATGTCACAGCAGCGTCACTGAACCGCCGCCCAATAGAAAAGGAGGGGAGGAGATGACCGGCCGGAACCTCCCGCCCACCTCCTTCCTTCCTCCTTTTCTGGTGGAGGCAGGTAAGGAGATGTTTGTCGTTCGAGCGGCGTCACACACAGCGATGTGTGCTGCCGCAGGAACAACAAACAACATCGTACCGTCGCAGCAGCGATATTATGGAAATGAGCGACATGACAACGAGCTACGATATCGCACGTATTTGCGCTCGTTGATCATCGCTCATTTGCGTCACACGCTGCGATGTTGCTACTGGCGCCGGATGTGCGTCACTACCGACGTGACCCCGACGATATATCGATAGCGATGTCGCAGTGTGTAAAGCCCGCTTTACTGTTTCTTCAGGCCTGTGTCCATCACCTCATCGACAGTCGTCATTGTAGACAGTTAATAACACACAGAACCAGAACCATTTCTTCACATTATTATGACAGACATAGGCTTGTTTCCCTCTCTTTTTCTCAGTGTGAGGAACTGCTTCTTGACCTGTTCCCCCCCCACACTATCGTGGACCTTGTCCTCAAGCTCCAGAGTCTTCACCTCCTTAGCCCCTATTCCTCAAATCTGTGTCCAATGCTGGGCCTAGACAGTTCTCTACCTGGACAACTCACTAAGCCTGCCAGGGTGAGCCGTAGGCTCCGGAGCTCTCAAGATTAGCTCAGGGTTCACTGACTGGCCCTAGCACTGAGACCACGTCTTCTCTCACTTGAATCCTATACTTTTCTGGCTCCTCTCGATACTTCCCTACTGCTCTCCTACCTGCATCTGTCACTTCCTACATAATCCTATATTTTCCCACTCCACTGCTCTCCCAGGCCAACCCCTAGGTGGCGCCTGTTGGGGACAGTCCCGCTCTACTGCATCTGGAACAGGCACCCAGCTAGCAGCAATACATATTAACATATACAATACAGTTGTTATAACACATGAAATACATAGCATAAGCAATACAATGGAAAATCCACCTCCTACACATGGTAGTGATGGAGAAGGAATAGTCTGGTACATGGTAGTGATGGAGAATGAATAGTCTGGCACATGATAGTGAGAAGGAGAAGGAAAAGTCTGGTCCATGGTAGTGATGGAGAATGAATAGTCTAGCACATGGAAGTGATGGAGAAGGAATAGTCTGGCACATGGTAGTGATGGAGAAAGAATAGTCTGGCACATGCTAGTGATGGAGAAGGATTAGTCTGACACATGGTAGTGATGGAGAAGGAATAGTCTGGCACATCGTAGTGATGGAGAAGGATTAGTCTGGCACATGGTAATGATGGAGAAGGAATAGTCTGGCACATGGTAGTGATGGAGAAGGACTAGTCTGGCACATGGTAGTGATGGAGAAGGATTAGTCTGGCACATGGTAATGATGGAGAAGGAATAGTCTGGCACATGGTAGTGATGGAGAAGGAATAGTCTGGCACATGGTAGTGATGGAGAAGGACTAGTCTGGCACATGGTAGTGATGGAGAAGGATTAGTCTGGCACATGGTAGTGATGGAGAAGGATTAGTCTGATACATATTAGTGATGGAGAAGGAATAGTCTGGCACATGATAGTGAGAAGGAGAAGGAAAAGTCTGGTCCATGGTAGTGATGGAGAATGAATAGTCTAGCACATGGACGTGATGGAGAAGGAATAGTCTGGCACATGGTAGTGATGGAGAAGGAATAGTCTGGCACATGCTAGTGATGGAGAAGGATTAGTCTGACACATGGTAGTGATGGAGAAGGAATAGTCTGGCACATCGTAGTGATGGAGAAGGATTAGTCTGGCACATGGTAATGATGGAGAAGGAATATTCTGGCACATGGTAGTGATGGAGAAGGACTAGTCTGGCACATGGTAGTGATGGAGAAGGATTAGTCTGGCACATGGTAGTGATGGAGAAGGATTAGTCTGATACATATTAGTGATGGAAAAGGATTAGTCTGGCACAAGGTAGTGATGGAGAAGGATTAGTCTGATACATATTAGTGATGGAGAAGGAATAGTCTGGCACATGGTAGTGATGGAGAAGGATTAATCTGGCACATGGTAGTGATGGAGAAGGATTAGTCTGATACATATTAGTGATGGAGAAGGATTAGTCTGGCACAAGGTAGTGATGGAGAAGAAATAGTCTGGCACATGGTAGTGATGGAGAAGGAATAGTCTGGCACATGGTAGTGATGGAGAAGGATTAGTCTGGCACATGGTAGTGATGGAGAAGGATTAGTCTGGCACATGGTAGTGATGGAGAAGGAATAGTCTGGCACATGGTAGTGATGGAGAAGGAATAGTCTGGCACATGGTAGTGATGGAGAAGGAATAGTCTGGCACATGGTAGTGATGGAGAAGGATTAGTCTGGCACATGGTAGTGATGGAGAAGGAATAGTCTGGCACATGGTAGTGATGGAGAAGGATTAGTCTGGCACATGGTAGTGATGGAGAAGGATTAGTCTGATACATATTAGTGATGGAAAAGGATTAGTCTGGCACAAGGTAGTGATGGAGAAGGATTAGTCTGATACATATTAGTGATGGAGAAGGAATAGTCTGGCACATGGTAGTGATGGAGAAGGATTAATCTGGCACATGGTAGTGATGGAGAAGGATTAGTCTGATACATATTAGTGATGGAGAAGGATTAGTCTGGCACAAGGTAGTGATGGAGAAGAAATAGTCTGGCACATGGTAGTGATGGAGAAGGAATAGTCTGGCACATGGTAGTGATGGAGAAGGATTAGTCTGGCACATGGTAGTGATGGAGAAGGATTAGTCTGGCACATGGTAGTGATGGAGAAGGAATAGTCTGGCACATGGTAGT
This sequence comes from Anomaloglossus baeobatrachus, assembly GCF_048569485.1. Taxonomy (NCBI): domain Eukaryota; kingdom Metazoa; phylum Chordata; class Amphibia; order Anura; family Aromobatidae; genus Anomaloglossus; species Anomaloglossus baeobatrachus. Next base: position 47,856,301 of record NC_134358.1, read on the forward strand.
GATGGAGAAGGAATAGTCTGGCACATGGTAGTGATGGAGAAGGATTAGTCTGGCACATGGTAGTGATGGAGAAGGAATAGTCTGGCACATGGTAGTGATGGAGAAGGATTAGTCTGGCACATGGTAGTGATGGAGAAGGATTAGTCTGATACATATTAGTGATGGAGAAGGAATAGTCTGGCACATGGTAGTGATGGAGAAGGAATAGTCTGGCACATGGTAGTGATGGAGAAGGATTAGTCGGGCACATGGTAGTGATGGAGAAGGATTAGTCTGGCACATGGTAGTGATGGAGAATGAATAGTCTGGCACATGGTAGTGATGGAGAAGGATTAGTCTGGCACATGGTAGTGATGGAGAAGGATTAGTCTGGCACATGGTAGTGATGGAGAAGGAATATTCTGGCACATGGTAGTAATGGAGATGGAATGGTCTGGCACATGGTAGTGATGGTGAAGGAATAGTCTGGCACATGGTTCTGATAGAGATGGAATGACTAGGCACATGGTAGTGATGGAGAGGGAATAGTCTGGCTCATGGCTGTGATGGAGAAGGAATAGTCTGGCAGATGGTACAGATGGGGATCGGTCTGGCACATAGTAGAAATAGTTTTTTTACTACGGTTGTCCATGGGTTGAATTGTGTTAGTCGGTATTGTAGCTTATTTAAATCAGGTAACTATTATCTTGTAAAACCTGAAATATCCCATGAACAAAGATGGTGATTACTTAAAAATAAGCAATAAAAAAAGAAAGTTTTTTCCTGTTCCAGTAATATTAATTTTATGAAGCGGAATCTCACAATTCTAAAATTGCAATGACTTTGAAAAGTTAAACCTTCCCTCCTCTCCCGCATGCTTACTCTTCATTAGCATAAATTAGCCATAAAGCTTTGATAACATATGTGCTCCGCGGCGTCTGTCATCGGCCCCCTCCGCACTTGTGGCACCTCTGGAACCTCACTTAACTAAATGCTTCCTTTTGTAACATTATACGACTTATTTGATTTTTTCTCACAAAAAAAACTTTTAGACTCCCGAGCAACTTATTCCCACACGAGACTGAAATCCATAGGTTTTTGGTTTCATGTTGGCGAGAAGACGCCTGTGGGGTTCCTTCCTCAGTCGGTGGAGATTCATCAAATGACTCTCGAAACTCCAAACTTGATTTCCTGAAGTGAGAATCACATGAACTCTCTTGAGTTTTCGGTCATTAATTCCGTGAAGTGATTAGCCTCCTTGAGACTTCTTACATTTACAGATTTCACTCCTTCACTGTAGTCATTAACCTCTTGAGCTCGTAAAACATAATTTAGTGGCAGAGTTTAGAATCTCATTATAACAACATCAAAAAGTAAATATGAGGTCAAAGGTTTTAAGTTTAACTGTTGTGCTTCTGGTTTTCTCAAAGACTTATTCCCAGACTCTCGGGAACCTCTGGAAGTTTCAACATGGTTCTTCTGACTGTCTCGTGCCATGTAGTGCTCCTGCTTACACAGGACGCTGTCAATCAGTGATGGGGCGGGTGATGCATAGCATCACTTACTATGTACGCTCATAGATATTTCTTTACTTTATCACCGCTGAGCAACTATCACATGAAGTTTTGCTCAAAAGTCGTTGATTGTCATGCTGGCATTAGACGCTGTTCACACTACAGATTCTGACACTATGGGTTCTCTGGTGTTTCTGAGTAACATAGGAAGGCTCAGGCATCAACCAGCTGTGTGCTCATTAATTGTCGAGCTAGCAATAACCCTATCACATTTACTCCCTGCCTTTTTAAGATGGCGGAATCTGTCTTCCCACGCCATCTATAGCTTTTCTGTGTGTGTCTGTGTGCTGTTGTTTCCCAATCCTGCTGATTATTGTATTACTTTGTGCGTGGAGTTGTTGTGGAAGTTCTCTCGTCGTCTATTTGTTTCCTGCCTGCTCTTATTTTCCTTCTAGTTCTTAAGGCCGCTTTACACGCTGCAACATCGCTAGCGATCGCACCCGCCCCCGTCGTTTGTGTGTCACGGGCAAATCGCTGCCCGTGGCGAACAATATCACTAGTACCCGTCACACATACCTTCCTAACGACGTCGCTGTGGTCGGCGAACAACCTCTTTTTTAAGGGGGAGGTTCGTGCGGCGTCACAGCGACGTCACACACCAGGCCACTAAGAAGCGGAGGGGCGGAGAGCAGCCGCATGAACGTCACTCCCACCTCGTTGCCGGAGGACGCAGGTAAGCTGTTGTTCGTCGTTCCTGGGGTGCACACGTAGCGATGTGTGCTGCCTCAGGAATGACGAACAACCTGCGTACCAAACGAGCAACGATTTTTGGGAAACGAACGACGTGTCAACAATCAATGATTTTTGGCACTTTTCGGATCATTAGCGGTCGCTGGTGTCACACGCAACAACGTCGCTAACGAGGCCGGATGTGCGTCACGAATTCCGTAACCCCAACGATATCTCGTTAGCAATGTTACTGCGTGTAAAAAGGCCTTTATTGTCTTATACCGCTGTGTAAGCATGCTGTGAGATAGAGTTTTGGTTTCTCCTCTTTGTCTATGTCTGTTGGTGTTATCATATTTCTGTACTGGCCCTCACCTGGGGTAGGTGGAAGGGAGTATAAGATCAGGGTTGGTCAGGAGTAGGGTCATGTTGGTGGCTCAGGCATCCTCACCTTCAGAGGTAACTCTGAGATAGGGTTCCCTTAGTCTGAGGGCCTGTCTAGGAGCGCCGATCCCCACTCCCCTTGATCATCGTGACAGCAACCTGTGCTGGATCCACATATGTTGAAGAAGGTGTGTGTCCACTTTACTTTCAGAAAATCCAATCCCCCAGTAAACATTTACAACCCTTTTAACTGTACATTTAGCTACATGTTTTAAAGGGATTCTGTCAGCAGGTGTTTGCTAAGTAAGCTGAAGCCAGCATGTTGCAAGGGTTAACACAGAAAGTTCAGGCATGTCTGTTTTATCACAGTCCTATCTTTTGTTTATTTGCTATGTATGTTTAAGCATCAGGTCCAACCTGCCCCCTGCTGTGATTGACACATAACTGTCAATATACAATCTCTATAGAGAGCCTGGTTTGGGCGGGGACAGCTCCCTCAGCTCTGCTACATGACTAAACCTACAAATTCTTATTGTGTCAGAACCCATGCAGCCAGTAATCTAAGTGATACATTGTTGGATTCAGGATCTCTTTGCCTACATCATACTGCTCTCAGATGAAGTAACAAAAATCTGCTGACAGATTCCCTTTAAATGTTGAAATAGATAGGTAAGAAAAGAGCTCCTAAGAAGGAGTGGCGATAACTAATATTTGCTTGGGGGTGTATGGGGGCTGGATAAATGGAATGGGGCGAGTTACAGGTGAGCGCATTTTGAAAAAAAGAATAATTGTAAATATTAATATCTCTGCCATATATAGATGTCTATCATATGTAAATATTGTATAATGTGGAATGGACGTTTGTATTGGGGGTATGAATAATAAGCCAATAGTACCAGATTTTAATTAAAGATGTTGTCCACTTCTTATATACTGATGGCTTATCCTTAGGATAGGTCATCAATGTCTTATCAACCGGGGTCCGACAACCCGCACACCCGGCATTCAGCTGTTCTTGGTGCCGGAAGCAAGCGGCTGGAAGTGCTCAGTTCCAGAGCTGCTCCGTCTTCTGATAGCGGCCAGGTACTGCACATCCACCCCTTATTGATTTGAATAGGAGTTGGATGTACAGTACCTGGCCATGGCCGCTATCACAAGACAGAGAAATCCCAAGAACTGAGCATTTCCAGTTGCCTGCACCGAGAACAGCTGATAGGCGGGGGTGCGAGTTGTCAGACCCCATTTGATAAGACATTGATGACCTATCCTAAGGATAAGCCATTAATTGTATTTTTTTCATTGTCTTTTTTTTCATATCATGATTTTTATTTAAAAAAAAAATAAAAAAAATAATAGTAATACAAATCTTGCAACTTTCACACTTGCCTCTGTGGCTATTTATGCTCACACTTTCTGTTCATTCAGAAAGCGTTAACAGCAGTTTCCTTATCATCAGAGGCAGGTTTATAGCTAAAACAGTAGATCAGCTGTCCTGTTCATTCAATAAGTGTTTACAGGAGTTTCCTTATCATCAGAGGCAGGTTTACAGTGAGAGATAAAACACTATATCCGTAGTCATAGTCAGTGGTGTCTCTCCCTTCACAATGACCTTTGGGCATGCGCCTGAGATGCTTCATGTCAGGCCTCCGACACACATCCGTTAAAAAGTGCATGTTTTGTCCGTTTCCGTATATACTGGAGACCCGGACAAACGTGCACCAATGTTAATCTATGTTTGTGGTCAAACTTGCGTTTTTCATCATGTCCGTGTGTCTATGTCCGTGATCCGTATGTGTTTCCGTTTTGCACGGCAGCATGTCCGTTTCCTGAACGGAACACGCACACACGGACACCATGAAAGTCTATGGTTTGGTGCGCACAAGTACGTGACATGGATGCATCTCTGTATGCTCCGTGTACGTTTTGTGCTTTTTTGTAGTGATGTCGGCTATTCTTTCTTTTTCTGTCTATGTCGGTCAATCTCCCTCAGTCCGTCGGTCGGTCTCTCTCTGTCGGTCGGTCCCTCTCTCTGTCTGTCGGTCAGTCTCCCCCCTCTCTCATACTTACCGATCCCCGATCACCGGCGCGGCGCTGCACGGCGTTCAAACTGCTCCGGCGGCTTTTACTATTTTGAAAAAGCCGGCCGCTCATTATTCAATCTCGTATTCCCTGCTTTCCCCGCCCACCGGCGCCTATGATTAGTTGCAGTGAGACACGCCCCCACACTGAGTGACAGCTGTCTCACTGCAACCAATCACAGCTGCCGGTGGGCGGGTCAATAATGTGCAGTAAAAGAAATAAATAAATAATTAAAAAAAAAACGACGTGCGTTCCCCCCCCCCCCATTTTGATACCAGCCAGGGTAAAGACACACGGCTGAAGGCTGGTATTCTCAGGATGGGGAGCTCCACATTATGGGGAGCCCCCCAGCCTAACAATATCAGCCAGCAGGTACCCAGAAATGCCGCATCCATTAGATGCGACAGTCTAGGGACTCTACCCGGCTCTTCCCGAATTGCCCTGGTGCGTTGGCAATCGGGGTAATAAGGAGTTAATGGCAACCCATAGCTCCCAATAAGTCCTAGATTAATCATGGCAGGCGTCTCCCCGAGATACCTTCCATGATTAATCTGTAAGTTACAGTAAATAAACACACACAACAAAAAATTCTTTATTTGAAATAATAAACACTAAAAAAAAACCTTGTTCACCAATTTATTATGCCCCAAATACCCATCCATGTCCGGCGTAATCCACGGAGGTCCCGCGGAGCTTCCAACTCTGCTACATGAAGGTAACAGGAGCGGCAGAAGAACACCGCCGCTCCTGTCAGCTCCTCGCAGCAACTGAGGTGAGTATTGCGATCAGCTGATGATGTCACTTAGGTTACTCGCGGCCACCGCTGGATCCTCCACCTGTGACAGCAAGTCGCCAGAGTGACAGCGATGAAGTCACAGGTGAGTTGCGGTCACGGGGGGTGGACTCAAGCTAGCCGCGGGTAACTTGAGTGACGGCAGCGCTAATCGCACTGCTCAATTCAGTCACTCAGGGGATTAGCGGTCACCGGTGAGTCCTTCACGGGTGACCGCTAATCAGTACGCGACACAGACAGAGCCGCGGTATGAGGATGAAGTCGAGTGAAGTTCACCCGAGTTCATTCTCAGCGCACAACTCTGTCTGCTGTCAGCGGGTAATCAAACATGACATTTTAGATTAAACACGGAACATTTCACACAGAAAAAAACATTCACACGTCAGTTACAAATCACACGCACACACGGGCATTACATATGCACACACAGCTAGCATACGCCGGTCATACAAAGGCCACACGGACCATAAAAACGGACAAAAAAACGGATCACGGACCTGAAAAACGGCCCGTATTACACGTGCGTGGTTTTAACATATGTGTGTTGGAGGCCTCACATAGAGTTTTGCATAAACTTTGCCAACTGTCATGGCGGTGTCAGGCTCTGCTCACATTGCAGATTCTGACACTCCACCCGATGGTTTCTCTGGTGTCTGGGATCAAGATAGACAGGTTGGCAAGTGTTAGTTTTTGCTAGTCTGCTTTATAGACTGTGATCACATGTGGTGGGGAAACCAATCACATCTGCTCCCCTCCTATTTTGCTGGATGAAATCTTCTACCCATACCAGCTTTAAGTTATCCTGTGTTGGTCTGTGAGTTTTGGTGTCCCAGACTTACTAGTGAAAGTGTTGCTTTTGCTTAGAGTCTTTTTTTGTCTTGTCGCTACCTTCCTGCTCTTGTTTTTCTCATAATCTCATATTGTCTTATATGTGTGTGTGTGTGTGTGTGTGTGTGTGTGTGCTCAGTAACTGAGCTTTTGTTTCCTCTGTCTGTCTATTTCTTTGGTTTTCAACACACCCCTTCCTGTCCCTGACTGGGGGAGGAGGAATCAGATCAGGACTGGTGAGTAGCAGGGCCAGGAAGAAGACTCAGGATTTTCCACCATTAGGAGGATCCTTTAGGTTAGGGATAGCATAGGGCCCCCTAGCTTGTGAGTCAGCTTAGGAGCCCCAGTTCTCCGCTATCCCATAGTCATCGTGACGCTTCATTATCATAGATAGGGTCAGCCTCTGTTCATTGCTACTAATGGTAATTTCCTGAAAACAACAGGAAGTTAGAATCTAAAAACATGTGAACATTGCAAGATTCCTACTTTTTAACAAACATTGTCATATGGAGGCAAGAAACATTGCCAAAGTAATTGTTGAAAATGGAGAATCCCTTTAAGAATGTTCTATTATACAACTAGTGAATAGCGGACCCAGACTGTAAAAGTCTGGATCCGCGCGGTTTCAAAGGTACCCAAGTGGCAGGCCTGGAATAACAGATTAGTAATGGGGGGTTTCATAGAGGCCTCTCATTACTAATCTGGGGCTTAGTGGTAGCTGTGAGCTGTGATTAACCCCTTATTACCCTGACTGCCACCACACCTGGGAAATCGGAGAGAGCCAGATAAAGTGCTGGGATTGTCGCATCTAATAGATGTGACAATTCTGGGCTACTGCAGGCTGCTATTTTTAGGCTGGGGGGGCTTAATAAGTGGTTTCAAAGGTACCCGAGTGGCAGGCCTGGAATTACTGATTAGTAATGGGGGGTCTCATAGACTCCTCCCATTACTAATCTAGGGCTTAGTGGCAGCTGTGAGCTGTGATTAACCCCTTATTACACTAACTGCCACCGCACCAGGGCAATCGGAAAGAGCCAGGTAAAGTGCTGGGTTTGTCACATCTAATGGATGTGACAATTCTGGGCTGCTGTAGGCTGCTATTTTTAGGCTGGGGGGGCTCAATAAACATGGGTCTCCCCAGCCTGAGAATACCAGCCTCCAGCTGTCTGGCTGTATCTTGGCTGGGTATCAAAATTGGAGGGAACCGCTTGCCGTTTTTTTAAATTATTTATTTAAATAATTAGAAAAAAAAAGTTGCATGTGAGTCCTCTTAATTTGATATACAACCAAGATAAGTGCTGGGGGCTGCAGCCTGTAGCAACATGCCTTATGTTTGCTGGGTATCATAATATGTTGGGATCCTACACCATTTTTTTATTTATTCATTCATTTTTATACCACAATAGAAACACACAGTGCCTGTGATTTGTTAGGGACACGTCTGACTGCAACCAATCACAGATGCCGGTGGGCGGGGAAAGCAGTGCATATGCAATGAAGGTAAATGAGTGGTCTCAAGTCCTTTTCCCCTATCTCTTCTACCACCATTTTTAATCGCCAGATTCTGGTCCCCATAAACTTATATGGGACTGGCACCCGACCCAGTACCGGATTATTTTTTTTTAATCCGCTTGGACCCGCTTGGCCCCTGCGAGTCCGCCCATCACTAGTTACAACATCTCTGATACGAAGCCGATTCGTCTAGACTGTAAAACATGAATTGGAGACTGACTCTGCTCAATGAACCCATAAGAACCTAAACTAAAGCCGATCCGGAGAATCTTCCCGTCTCCACAGCGTCCATCACTGTCCTAGTCTCATATAATGCTGCATGCAGAGGGTTCATCAGTCTTCTGGACAGAAAACATAAAAACACCCCAGAGCCGGGGCCCATAACAATGGATATAAATCTCGCTGTCTTCCTTGGAGATGGATCACTATGGTTAGAATCATTGTAAATGTTATGAATACAATCTGGTTTCCAAGTATATTAATCCGTAGTTACAAAAAATAAACCATGTGATCTCGGTAATGCGTTACATATGACTGCTGTAAATAATATGTTTTGTTGAGAACCATTAGACTATTTCATAGTCAAACACATAAACAGTGTTAATGAATGAGAATTAGTTTGTGTTTTCCAGACGTTTGCCTTTTGTAGAATTTTCTTTGTTATTGTGAATCTTTTAAACTTTCTTTACTAATTATATATATAAATGTTGAAGCCCTAAAGGCCTAAGTTTAAAGGGAAATTGTCACCAGGTTTTTGCAATTTAATTAGCATAATATAGGGGTAGAGACCCTGATTGAAGCGATGTATCACTTATTAGGCTGTGTGCTGTAATTTCACTACAATCAGTGTTTTAGCAGCAGGAGGTTATCAATGCAGGACTAGGACTCATGTGCAGGCTAGTCAGGCTGCATCTACAGCAGAGAAAACAGGTTTGCTATCAAAACTGCACCAAGCAACCCAGTATGTGACACAACACTGGAATAAGGGTCTCTGTCCCTACATAATGCTGTTCACATACTACATAGATATCAGTGTTTTATCAGCAGGAGATTATCAATGCACGACTAGGACTCATGTGCAGACTAGTCAGGCTGCATCTACAGCAGAAAAAACAAGTTTGCTATCAACACTGCACTAAGCAACCCAGTAAGTGACACAACACTGGAATCAGGGTCTCTGTCCCTACATAATGCTGTTCTTATATTACATAGATATCTGTGTTTTATCAGCAAGAGATTATCAATGTAGGACTAGGACTCATGTGCAGGGTATTCAGGCTCATCTCTGTAACCACGCCCCCACCATTTATTTGCAGCTTGTGGACAGTTATAGAAAGCTGCCAACAAGTGATGTGGGTGGGGATATACACATCTTAGCATTCTCAGCACTGCTGCATCTACAGCAAAAAAACAGGGATTCTATCAAAACAGCACCAAGCAGCACAGTAAGGGACACATCATTGGAATCAGGTCAGTCAGGCTCATCTCTGTTACCCCACCTCTGATTGGCAGCTTATGGACAATCATAGAAAACTACCAATCAGTGGTGTGGGTGGGGTTATGCACAGCTCAGCATTCTCAGCACTGCTGCATCTACAACACAGAAAACAGGGATTCTATCAAAACTGCACGAAGCAGCACAGTAAGTGATACATCACTAGAATCAGGGTCTCTTTCCCTGCATCATGCTGTTCTCAGATTACATAGCAATCTGTGTTTCATCAGCAGGAGATTTTCAATGCAGGACTAGGACTCAAGTGCAGGCCAGTCAGGCTCATTTCTGTAACTGCAAATCCACCACTAATTGGCAGCTTGCGGACAGTCATATAAAGCTGCCAATCAGTTCTGTGAATGGGGTTATGCACAGCTCAGCATTCTCAGCACTGCTGCATCTACAGCAAAGAAAACAGGGTTTATATCAAGACTGCACCAAGCAGCCCAGTAAGGGACACAGCATTGGAATCAGGTCAGTCAGGCTCATCTCTGTTACTGCGCCTCAGATTGGCTGCTTGCGGACAGTCATAGAAAGATGCCAATCAGTGGTATGGGTGGGATTATGCACAGCTCAGCATTCTCAGCACTGCTGCATCTACAGCAGAGAAAATAGGGATTCTATCAAAACTGCACCAAGCAGCGCAGTAAGTGACACATCACTGAAATCAGGGTCCCTTCCCCTGCATCATCTGTTCTTAGATTACATAGCATTCAGTGTCTCATCAGCAGGAGATTATCAATGCAGGACTAGGACTCATGTGCAGGCCAGTCAGGCTCATTTCTGTAACCGCGCCCCAAACATTGATTGGCAGCTTGCGGACTGTCATAGAAATCTGCCAATCTCTCTTAGGGACACATCATTGGAATCAGGTCTGTAAGGATCATCTCTGTTACCCCACCTCTGATTGGCTGCTTATGGACAGTCATAGAAAGATGCCAATCAGTGGTGTAGGTGGGGTTATGCACAGCTCTGCATTCTCAGCACTGCTGCATCTACAACAGAGAAAACAACGATTCTATCAAAACTGCGCCAAGCAGCCCAGTAAGTGAATCAGGGTCTCTCCCCCGTCACAGAGATCTGCGTCGCTATCAGGTCCCTCGCTGTACCAGCCGCATTGCACTGCAGCTCTCACACACAGATTGGATACCTCCCTGAGTGGTACTGCTTCCAGTCACCAGGGGGAGCCAACTGCTGTAGAATGAAGGGGGACCTGACAGTGATGCAGATCTGTATGTGAGAGCCCACTCACTTACCAGACCCCAAACAATTAGAGTTGGCAAGTGCAAGACTTTTAGGGGGTGTCTGCTTTCTTTTGTGGGTAAACCTAACAGTACATAGAGAATAATAAATGTAAGCAGGTAATTTAAACCTTTATAAATATGGTCTGTACCCAACACTATAGGACGGGTCCTGCCCACGAGACTCCTGAATCGTAAAGCGCTGCGGAATATGTTGACGCTATAGAAATAAAGATTTAATTTTTTATTATTATTATTATTATTATTATTATTATTATATTATATTATATTATAATATATATATTAATATATTATAATTATATTGTATTAATTATAATATATATATATATATATATTGTATATATTATATATATAATATATATATATATATGTATATATATATGTGAAGCCCCGCTAGTATGTGTCGGTGCAGTACCTTCAGGGACTCCACGTGGATGGAACAGTCTGGTCACAGGTAGGGAACCTTCTTTTAGGATTGTCGTGACGCCACTCTCAGTATTGCGGTCAGCGGGGACCGCCACTGCAGATTAAGGGATGCCTGGGGCTGATGGTGGGTGCAGTCAGTATATTAGCCCCCTGAGAGTGAGGCAAGCCCCAGGCCCCGGTGTATGTGTGTGGGACCACAGGTCGCAGAATGACTCAAACACAGTCCAAGAAGTCTTTCAACGTGTTTACTCACTGTTTGGAGGTCACGGTGAGATGCCCGGGCGACACTGTGATAACCAGGTTGAGCCAGGAATTCCAGGAGGCCGTTCTGAGGGTAGCTGTCCACTCGCCTTCCTTGCACTCTTTCTGTTTTAGGAGGATCCTTTGCTTGAAGCGTGGTAGGACCCCTCCAGGGAAGCTGTTACAACCCTGCTCCCCTCTCTCTGGCTCGTCTGCCGGCAGCGTGGCCTTGGTGGGATGGCTTCTGGCCCTGTCCCCTTATGGGCCTGGTGATTGCTGCTTGGCTCAAGCTCTGTGTAGTCGTGGTGAGGGCATGAAGTACCCCCCCCCACCTGTAGGTTAAGCAGCTCTGGATGATCTGCTGCCTGTACTGGGGACCTAGTTCCCCTTGTGTGCTCGGATACCGGGATCTCCGTACTCAGCCACCCTTCTCTCTGGATGATTTTCAGGCCGACCCACGGTACTCCTTTCTCCCCCGCTTTCAGCTACTGCACTCCTCAGGACCTGTCTCACACTCTAGAGCTCCTCTGCCCTGCTTCCTCACACTTCAACTTCTTCCTCCAGACTCCCCTCTTCCTCTCTCTCTCTGCCCTGCTTCCTAGCAACCAGCCCCTGAACACACCCCCAGCTGGGAATTGAAAGTTAACTCCTTCTGGCTACCCAAGGGTCCCCTCTGGTAATGTGGGAGGCCTGGTCACTATATGTTTGTGTGTGCACCTCATCCTGGCCTTTGGAGATTACCTGGAAGCATTGCTCCCGCATGGGTGCAATACTCTGTGGTGCCTGACCAGGTCAGGGGCGCCACATTCCCCCTTAGTTATCATCAGCACGTCCTCGGGCTGCAAAGACAAGAGAAAAAGGTAAATACAAACTTTTCCCACACAGGGGCAATTATTTACATTTAAACATGCCAGGTACCATTCCACTACCAACCACCCACATGTCCGAACCCCACCCAAAAACCTCCAGGAGGTAGGTCGCCGGTCCTTTTGGTGACCAGGGCTGGGCCATCACATTCCCCAGACCTTTCCTCCAATCTTCCTCTCCTGAGGGGAGTGGTGTAAGGTAGGCCCCATAAACAGGCGTACCCGCTTCCGAGTGTTGGAGGGCAGGCCCCATAAACAGGCGTGCCCCCCTTGTTGGTGCAGAGCCATGCCCCTCAACAGGCAGACTCTGTGGTTGATACCAAGGAGGTAACTTTTTACAATGCAAAAGTTTGTGGTTAAAGCCAGTTCATAACCGGTGGTCCATTTTTTTTTTTTTAAAGTGCACGTGAACTAGTGCAAAGAAAACATTTTAAAGAGGTCTCACAATAGTCCTTGTGGGCACATTTCGCTTAAACGTTACTTAACTATAAACAGGTTAAACATTACCTTTCATACCGTCACTTTAAACTAAACTGTACTTTCTCTATAGCGTAATGGGAGCTGACCAAAGTTGCTGCGGGTTGACCTACGCAGTACTATACTGTCATCTGTCTGAGGTTGTGTCCTCCCACCCGATGTATGTGTCTCAATGTGAATAATGGGTGTACTGGGTATTGATACCAGTGCATGGTCTTCTGCTTCAGCTACATTTGGCTCTTCCAGGTTCTGAACAGGTTCTTCTGGGTCTCTTACTTCTCCAGATTGAGGGAATGTAATAACCGGAATAACTACTGCTCCATTGTATTGAGGCCAACTTGCTGGAAAATCTCCAAGTACAGTATGGATCATCTTTTCTTTTGGTTCTTGAACTGGCAAAGGGTTGGGAATTTCTTCAGGGATTCTTAGTTGTTCAGGACATTTCTTTAAGCGATCTCTAGAAACGACAGCTGTTGTTTTTCCTCCATCTTTGCTGATAAGGCATGTCTTTTCATTGCTAAGCGTCGATGGTAACACAGTATAGGGTTCTTCTTCCCAGTGATTGTCAAGTTTATGACGTCTTCTCTTTCTTTTGAGAACTATATCTCCTGGCATCAAAGGAACAGCAGGTGCTTTTCGATTGTAGGCCTTTTCTTGTTTCTCACGCTGCTGAGTCAGGCTTCGCTCCACACACTCTTGTACTTTCTTGTATTGGGCTTGGCGGTTGGAATCCCAATCAGCACCTTGTAGATGGTCTTCAGGGGTCTCAACTCCCATTTCCAGATCTACTGGCAACCTCCCTGGTCTGGCCCTCATCAGGTATGCCGGTGTGCAGTTCGTGGAACTCACAGGGATGTTGTTATACATGTCCACTAGATCGGGCAGTTTTTCCGGCCACTGACTTCGTTCTTCTAATGGGAGAGTCTTCAGAAGGTCGAGAATGATGTGGTTCATTTTCTCACACATGCCATTGGTCTGAGGATGGTAAGGCGTAGTACGGATCTTCTGGCAGCCGTATAGGTTACAAAACTCCTTAAACACTTCAGCTTCAAAGGCTGGTCCTTGGTCAGTGAGCACTTGATCTGGATAGCCATGTGGTCGACAGAAGTGTGTCTGGAAAGCTTTGGCTGCAGTTTGACCTGTCAAGTCCTTGACTGGTACTACCACCAGGAATCTGGAGTAGTGGTCAACAATAGTGAGAGCGTAGTTGTAGCCTTGTCTGCTGGGTGCCAACTTTACATGGTCCAGGGCCACGATCTCCAAGGGCCGTTTAGTTTGGATTGGCTGGAGTGGTGCTCTCTGGCTGTGCTGGTCTTTTCTTCTAAGATTGCAGGGCCCGCAGTTTCGACAACACTTCTCTAGGGCAGATCTCATGCCCACCCAGTAGAATCTTACTTTAAGTAGGGCCTCCAGTTTCTTCCAACCAAAGTGGCCTGCACCATTGTGATAGGCTTCTAGCACCATCCTCGTATCCTTCTGTGGTACAATCACTTGCCACACCTTCTCATGCGTCCTCGGGTCAATGATGCTCCTGTAAAGTTTGTCTTGATAGATGAATAATCGACCCCTCTCCTTCCATAGGTACTGTGCCTCAGGTGGGGCTCCTTTGTCAAGGCTGGCGCCAGGCTGGCTGATCAGTTTCTTTACCAAGCCTACCGCTGGATCATTTTCCTGGGTCTCCTTCCAGTTGTAGTGAGGTAGTGGGTTCAGGGTCACCTCTTGGCGGTTGGCACGCGACTGCCGACACTGTTTTGCTCCATGGCGATGGAACGCTGGCAGCTCAATCTCTTCAAGATCATCTTCATCTTCACCCCCGTCTGCTAGGTGAGGCATCCTGGACAGAGCATCTGCGTTGCCGTTCTTGCGGCCAGCTCGATACTTGACAGTAAAGTCATAATTCGCCAGTCGGGCTACCCAACGCTGCTCCATGGCACCCAATTTAGCAGTATCCAAGTGGGTCAGGGGGTTGTTGTCCGTGAAGACGGTGAATTTGGTGGCTGCCAGGTAGTGCTTGAACCGCTCTGTGATAGCCCATACCATGGCCAGGAACTCTAGCTTGAATGAGCTATAATTCTCTGGGTTTCTTTCAGTAGGCCTGAGCTTCCTGCTGGCGTAAGCAATCACACGCTCTTTGCCTCCCTGCACCTGTGAAAGCACTGCTCCCAGTCCCACATTACTGGCATCTGTGTACAGTACGAATGGCAGACCGTAGTCAGGGTAGGCTAGGATCTCTTCACCCGTCAAGGCCCCTTTCATTTGTCTGAAGGAGCGTTCTTCTGCTTCTCCCCAGTGAAATGGCGGGCCGGAGATCTTTCCTCTCTTCTTTGGGTGGCCTACCAGGAGCTCTTGCAAAGGCGCTGCCATTTTCGTGTAGCCCTTGATGAACCTTCTGTAGTAGCCTACCAAGCCAAGGAACTGACGTACCTCCCGGACGGTAGTAGGTGTGGGCCATTCCTGGATGACTGTGACCTTCTCTGGGTCCGGTGCTACTCCTTCTGCACTGACCACGTGACCTAGGTACTGGACCTTTGGCTTCAATAAATGGCACTTGGATGGTTTCAGCTTCATTCCATATCGGGATAGTGCTTCAAAGACTTCAGCCAGGTGTTTCAGGTGGTCCTCGTAGGTCTTGGAGTACACGATGACATCATCCAGGTAGAGCAGGACGGTTTCAAAGTTGAGGTGCCCTAGGCAGCATTCCATAAGCCTCTGGAAGGTCCCGGGGGCATTGCAGAGCCCAAATGGCATGCTGTTGAACTCACAGAGGCCCATTGGGGTGGTGAAGGCCGTCTTCTCCCGATCTTCTTCTGCTACAGATACTTGCCAGTAGCCACTAGTAAGATCTAGGGTAGAAAAGTAGTTAGAGGTTTTCAAGGCAGCGAGGGATTCCTCTATCCTTGGCAAAGGGTAGGCATCCTTGTGTGTTATCTGATTTATCCGTCTGTAATCCACACACATCCTCATTGTGCCATCCTTCTTTCTTACCAGGACCAGGGGAGCCGCCCAGGGGCTACAACTGTCCCTTATGACGCCTGCCTCCTTCATGTCCTTCAGCATGTCCTTTGTGCGCTGGTAATGGGCTGGTGGAATAGGCCTATGTCTTTCCTTAATGGGAGGATGACTGCCTGTGGGTATGTGATGTTGCACCCCTTTGATCCTACCAAAGTCTAGTGGGTTCTTACTAAAGACCTGCTCGTATTCCTGCACGACCCTGTAAACCCCATGTTTCTGGTAGACGGGTGTAGAGTCAGTCCCCACGTGGAGTTTCTGGCACCAATCCTCTAACTGCTTTTGGGAGGTCTCGTCCTCTTTTGAGTCAGCTTGTGTCAGGGGACCTACAGGTGTTATGGCGTCATTTGAGCATGTAAACAGTTTGGCTATGGTAGCGTACCTTGGTAGTCTGGCTTCCTCCTCCCCACAGTTCAACACTCGTACAGGCACTCGTCCCTTGTGTACATCAACTACCCCCCTGGCTGTCAGAATCGTGGGCCAGTGGTCTGAATGAGTGGGCTCTAGTACAGCCTGGTAATCCTGTCCTCTGAGACCTACCGCTGCTCTACACCACATCATCATTTCACTCCGTGGGGGTATCACAATGGGGTTTGCATCCATCACCCGTACACTACCAATCTCACCGCCAGTCTGTTTTACCTGTTGCTTCCTCAGAATGATTCGGATCTCCTTTTGCAAGGCTCTTTGCGACCTGCCCTCAGCACCTTCAACAATCTGGTGAAGCAACAACAACACTTCCCCTAGGCAATTTTCTATGACATTAGTGCCTAAAATCATTTGCGGGTTCCTTTCTCTAATATCAGTGTCCACAACAATCAGTCCTTGTCCCTTCATTTCCTGCCTTCCCACCTTTATGGTTACCTCTTTGACCCCGATCTGGTCTATAGGTTGTCCGTTGGCAGCATAGATGGTGAGGGAGGGGTCCGGTGGTCGGAGATCGTCGTCCGACCAAAGCCTACGATAAAGGACATACGGGATCGTGGTGACCTGAGAGCCGGTGTCCAATAATGCCGGGGTAGGGATCCCGTCCAGGACGATGGACAGGACAGGACGTCCACCCACGTACTGATCACAGCAGCGACTTGGGCCTGATCTTCTTAATCCTGAGGACTGGCCCCCGGCCCCAGGTTTGGCTCGTTTAAAGGACAGGCCCTTGCATAGTGTCCTGCCTCCTGGCAACGACGACAGATGGGTTGTCCAGATGAGTCATAGCGATCACTGCTCCTGCCTCGGGTTGGGGGACCTCTTCTCCTCCGCATCCAAGGGACGTCCTCTGGGTTGTCAGCTAGCAGGATCCGATGAGGGACTTTGGTCTCTGAGGGCAACTGCATTGCTTTCAGGATTTGTGCGACGTCCTTAGTGAGCTGTTGCACCTGGGAGGATAGTGTATTTATGGTCTCTGCTGGCGCGTTGAGTCCTTTTGCAGTTACCAGGGCCTGCGAGGAGGATTCCGCTCCTGCAGCCGTGGAACTGGCAGGCCATGCTGGTGCGACGGGGTCTGTGTCCACAGGAGGTTGGAGTGCTTTCACTGCCCTGTCTTTCAGAATGGCAAAGTCCACGTCAGGGTGTTCCAGGGACCACAGCTTCATCTGCTTCCCATCCTCAGGAGAACGCAGGCCCCGCAAGAATTGTTCCTTCATCATCCGGTTTCCTTCCTGATCACTGACAGGGTCCACCAGCTTGAGAGCCCGCAGTGCAGCCTGCAGCCTGAGGGCATAGGCTCTTATGCTATCTTGGGGCTTCTGCCGGCAGTTATAGAAGTCCGTCCTCAGCTCTCCCTCGGTGCGGTGTTCAAAAGCAGCTGCTAGTTTGGCAAAGATGGTCTCAACAGAGCTCCGGTCATCATTGGTCCAGGACTCAGCTTCCAATTCTGCTGCCTCAGTCAATTGTCCCAGCACCACAGCGGCCCTCTGCTTACCAGTCATCGCGTGCATGTCTAGCAGGGTGTTGATCTTCTTCTTAAACCCGGTCAGCGTGTCTATTTTACCGGCGTATTGGGGCAGCCATTGCGCTCCTGGGACATACAGCAAGGAAACTGGCATTATGGGGGAGATTTCAGCCGGCGCGGCTGCGACCGCGGCACCGGCACCAGGCGCTGCTGCGTCCAGCGCGACGGGGGCTGGCATCGCTTGGGCTGCGTCGCCCTGACCAGGGGCATTACCTCCTGCAGCGTCCATTTTTCTTCAAAAATCTGCGCGCTCCCTTTCCACTTCCTGTGTCAGTACGCGCTCCGAATTGTGGGGATTCTGGGGCGGCCACACCTCTTCGTGGGCGGTGCTCTTCTCCCTCGCGCGGGCTGCAGCGCGCGCTTTTGAAGATGGCAATATGGCGGCGGTTCAATTTTTGCGGTCGGACCTCTGAGGCACACGGTCACCTGTCTGAACAGGTCTAGTCCTTATCCTGTTCGTGACGCCAGAAGTTGTGAAGCCCCGCTAGTATGTGTCGGTGCAGTACCTTCAGGGACTCCACGTGGATGGAACAGTCTGGTCACAGGTAGGGAACCTTCTTTTAGGATTGTCGTGACGCCACTCTCAGTATTGCGGTCAGCGGGGACCGCCACTGCAGATTAAGGGATGCCTGGGGCTGATGGTGGGTGCAGTCAGTATATTAGCCCCCTGAGAGTGAGGCAAGCCCCAGGCCCCGGTGTATGTGTGTGGGACCACAGGTCGCAGAATGACTCAAACACAGTCCAAGAAGTCTTTCAACGTGTTTACTCACTGTTTGGAGGTCACGGTGAGATGCCCGGGCGACACTGTGATAACCAGGTTGAGCCAGGAATTCCAGGAGGCCGTTCTGAGGGTAGCTGTCCACTCGCCTTCCTTGCACTCTTTCTGTTTTAGGAGGATCCTTTGCTTGAAGCGTGGTAGGACCCCTCCAGGGAAGCTGTTACAACCCTGCTCCCCTCTCTCTGGCTCGTCTGCCGGCAGCGTGGCCTTGGTGGGATGGCTTCTGGCCCTGTCCCCTTATGGGCCTGGTGATTGCTGCTTGGCTCAAGCTCTGTGTAGTCGTGGTGAGGGCATGAAGTACCCCCCCCCACCTGTAGGTTAAGCAGCTCTGGATGATCTGCTGCCTGTACTGGGGACCTAGTTCCCCTTGTGTGCTCGGATACCGGGATCTCCGTACTCAGCCACCCTTCTCTCTGGATGATTTTCAGGCCGACCCACGGTACTCCTTTCTCCCCCGCTTTCAGCTACTGCACTCCTCAGGACCTGTCTCACACTCTAGAGCTCCTCTGCCCTGCTTCCTCACACTTCAACTTCTTCCTCCAGACTCCCCTCTTCCTCTCTCTCTCTGCCCTGCTTCCTAGCAACCAGCCCCTGAACACACCCCCAGCTGGGAATTGAAAGTTAACTCCTTCTGGCTACCCAAGGGTCCCCTCTGGTAATGTGGGAGGCCTGGTCACTATATGTTTGTGTGTGCACCTCATCCTGGCCTTTGGAGATTACCTGGAAGCATTGCTCCCGCATGGGTGCAATACTCTGTGGTGCCTGACCAGGTCAGGGGCGCCACATATATATATATATATATATATATATATAGACATATATATATTAATATTTTTATTATTAGAACATAAGATAAGAAAATGTGCATCTGATCCAGTAATAGGATTAATACAAAATGTTGACGTTCCGGAATGTGATGACGTGATTGTATCGGTGAAAAAAATAATATGAGACCTTGCCTTATTTCCAGGTAAACATGTTAATAAAACATTTTTTTTAATAATTATTTTTGGGTATCCATGCACGTTTTATCTATCCATTGGGGATAAAAGGTTATCATCACATTTAGGTCGGGCAGGGAAAATGATCTTGGATATTTGGCTTATACATATAAGTGAAATATTGAATTGATTCTTTTATGTTTGAAGCTTGAATTTGGCAAATCAACTTTAAACATCAATAAAAAAATGTTTAAATGACTTAGTAGGGGCTAAAGATTCCTAGAACCGATAAAGACTTCTAACTTGGCAAACAAAGCCAACTCCTCCTTGATAATGGATCAAAGCATAAGGTTTTTTATTTATCTCTCATGAACTTATATGGGAGGACTGGGAGCAATCTAGACCGCAGGCTTTAAAGGCGCCCCCCACTGATCAGCTCTTATCACCTCCTTTCCCTCCATGCACTGTTTACATGGGACCACCCGGAGGTAATAACATCTGATCAGTGGGGGGACCAGGTGTTGGACCACCAGCAATCTGTCACCAATGGACAACCATCAATGTAAAAGTAGTGGAAAATCAATTTTAATAAAGATTATGGGTCCAATACCAATCATTGTTACCATTGTGCATTGATATTATTTGGATTGGTAAATAGAATCAGATGATCATTTTTTCAGATCCTAAATTTAAAGTCTGATAAGAAAGCAAGCTACAAATGAAATAATCTGCATCAGGTTATTTTGCTAGGTATCCGAATATTAGTCCACATAAGACATGGACGAAAAATCTATTCAATCTCATACAAGGTGATCCCGGGTGTGAAACTATTCCCTGAGTCTTTATGCCCTAATGACTCTATTTTATACACTATTTAATATCACAGGGTTATTCCCCAAATAGCATTATTAGCATTATTTTTAATCAATTTTTATCAATAATCATGGTTATTGGGCCCTCCCCAGCCTAAAAATAGCTGTCCGCAGCCGCCCGACAATTCTTGCATCCATTAGATGCGCCAATTGTGGTGCTTTACCCGCCTCATCTTGACTGCCCTAGTGTGGTGGCAATCGCATTATTAGCATTATTTTTAATCAATTTTTATTAATAATTATGGTTATTGAGCCCTCCCCAGCCTAATATCAGCTGCCCTCAGCCACCCAACAATTGTCGCATCCATTAGATGCACCAATTGTGGTGCTTTACCCGGCTCATCTCGACTGCCTTAGTGTGGTGGCAATCTCATTATTAGCATTATTTTTGATCAATTTTTTTCAATAATCATGGTTATTGGGCCCTCCCCAGCCTAAAAATAGCTGCCTGCAGCCGCCTGACAATTGTCGCCTCCATCAGAGGCGCCAATTGTGGTGCTTTACCTGGCTCATCTCGACTGCCCTAGTGTGTTGGCAATCGAGGTAATATATAGGGTTGATGTCAACTGTGATTTGTCAAAAAATCATAGCTGCCATCAAGTCCTGGGTTGGTAATGGGGACCTCCCACCCACCCCATTACCAGCCATGTAAGTAAAAAAAAAACAACACAAAAAATATTTTAATTTAATAAAAAAAAACACCCTATTTCACCAATTTATTAACCCCAAAAACACTACTGCAGGTCCAACATAATTCACATGACATCCCACGCTGATCCCAGCTCTACTACATCCAGAAGCTGCAGTGATGTAAAACGCAAACACTCACTGTAGCTTGTGGGACACACTGAAGGCAGCAGGGGACCCAGGTGTGAGAAGTGGTGACGTCAGTCAGGTCACCAGAGGTCACAGCTGGGTTCCTCAGGTACCAAGTGTGAACCTGCTGCCGGATTGCCGGATTGTGGGACACGGCTCCATAGAAGTCTGGCAATCCAGCAGTTTGGTCACCATAGATCACACTCGGGACCGGACTGTCAGTTTGCAGGACATAGCCACACGGCAATCCGGCAGCGGGTTCCCCTTTCACTGAGAGAGGCGTATTGAGTACAGTGGGGAGCCCCCAGTGTGACCTTTGGTGACCTGACGCCTGGACTGTAGGATTGAAGGACACGGCCGCACGACAATCTGGCAGCGGCTTCCACTTTTACTCAGGGCAGCAGGGAACCCCAAATGTGAACTCCGGTGACCTGACTGCTGGATGTCCCACAATCCAACAGTCCGGCAATCCGGCAGTGGGTTCACCAGTGGTCACACTTGGTACCGTGGGAACCCAGCAGTGAACACCGGTGACCTGACTTACATCAACACTTTTCACAGCCGGGTTCCCCGCTGCCCTCAGTGTGTTCCAGAAGCTGCATTGATCGATCGCGTTTTCCATCACTGCAGCTTCTCAATGTAGCAGAGCCAGGATCGTCATGGAACATTGTGTGGATTACATCGGACCTGTAAAGGTGTTTTAGTGGTTAATAAATTAATGAAAGAGGTGTATGTTTTTTTAATATAAAATAAAGGATTTTTGTGTGTTTGTGGTTTTTTTTTTTCTTGTTACTTACATGGTTGGTAATGAGGGGTCTCATAGACACCTCTCCATTACTAATCCAAAGCTTGATGGCAGCTGTGATATTTTTTTTACAAATCACAACTGTCATTAACCCCTTATATATTACCCCAATTTCCACCACACCAGGATAATCGGGATGAGCCGTTAAAGCGCCACAATTGGCGCATATAATGTATGTGACAATTGTGGGATGCCTTTGGGCTACTATTTTTAGGCCATGGGGCCCAATAACCATAAAATCGACTAGGCAGAGTACAGTACAGGAGAATACAGTAGACAGAGGCATAGGATGTAATCTGAAGGTAGAATACACTCTATATAAGAAGAATTTGGCAGAAGTTGAGCAGACCTATGCCTGCAAGAAGCTAGCTGAGAGAGACTGTTCTGTGCATGATCAATGAGGAGCAGTGGAGCTATGGCAGGTTGGTACCAATAGTAACTGAAGGGTAAATAGAGCTTTAAGGGGCATACTTTTCGGGTGATATGTGCAAATTGGGGCCGATTTGAAAAATTAGTTATATTTCCTGGAAATGCCCTTTAACCTACAGCTGGGAGGCATTATGTATTTAAGGCACCCTCCCATTAGGGGAGGTGCCTAAGCAATGCTTCTAGTCAGTTAGTCTCACACTCTGCTAGCTAGTTGTCAGGTCTTGTGCTCCTGTCCTATTACCTGTTCCTGAATCTACCTTCCCATGCCTGTCTGTCCCTGCCGTGCCCACCATACCTATCCATACCCTCCTGCGTGTCTGCCTCAGCCATCCCACCTGTACCTGCCTGCACCCGAGTCCGTACCTGAGTCCATCTCTTCTCCTGGGGGTAAGCTGCCACAGTCCCGGTCACTGCCCTGGGATTGTTACCTGGTGTCTGCTTTGCGATGGCCACTTAGTTAAGCCCATTGCACTAAAGGCTAAGCCCAAGTTCCCCCTGTGGTCCAGTGGTTCCATTTCCGTTCGCCAACGCAACAACACCAGCAGTGAGCATTACACCTATACTAGGTAAAAATTGAGTATCAGAAATTTGGAACTGCATTACTGCTATTGTTAAAAATGAGGTAATTTATATCCAATTTGACAAATTCATGATAAGCCCAAGAGCCAGTGACAAGACATACCCTGTTGTTGGGATTCCATCCTTGAATCCTCTACCAGGGCTGAAAGTCTACAATTTAAAAAGGCAGCTAGGATTCAGCTATAATTATACTTAAAATACCCTTGACTAGTAAGCAGTGTCTTCAGTCAGAATGGAGTATGCTAAAGATATAAAAAAAAAGTTTGACTGGCATATCCAAGAAACAGACAAATGTGAACAGGTGCATACTGAAGAATTAAAGCAAATTGTCCAAATTGTGTACCAAGTATCTCATTTTTAGCCTGCAGTTCCAAATTTCTTATACCTATACCTGGTATAGTATTTCAGTGTGCAGCTGTAGTTCCTTCAGCATGCACTTGTTCACATTTGTCCGCTTCTTGGATGTGCTGTTTAGGTTTTTGATACCTAAGTGAAACTATCAGGATGATAATCAACAAGCCATGAACAGATATCAACCAAACAACATGTTTTCCCACCAGATATTTCAAACCTTAAATTCCAAAAAGATTCCACCGCTCTTAGGCAGCCATATTTTGTATATGGGTGGAGAACATTGTGCCTGAAGAAGTCATTCAGGAGCTTAAATAAACCCAACTTTCTTTTTTTGGCCAAATTGGAGTTATTTTGCCCGTATGTCATCCATCTTCATTCTCAATCATCCACAAATTTCAAATGTTTGTCAAAAATAATCTGTTATATAACGCCAGCCCGAAAAACACATGGTGTGCCAGCTTCTGGCTTGGCGATACCCTGTACCTGCCAGACCACCGTGCTCGTTAGCAGGTTTTTTCCTCCATTAATATCTTGTCTTATCGTAGTAATTTTTTCTTTTTTTTGGCTTGAAATGACGTTAGATAATGGAGAATTAATCTTCATCAATTAATGCTCATTTTCAGAATTAGGAGAGAGTAACTTAATACTATAAGCAAAATTACTTCTTTAACTGAATGTCGATTCGACACATCGATCTGGAGTCTATCAGCTCCGGGCAACGAGCCTGCAGTCTATAGTATGGTTCTAATAAACTCAGCAGTCATGTCTGGGTGCAATCTTTGATATTTGCTAGTAATCAAGATTCTACATTTCTTCTAAAGAGTCAAACACTGAGGTTCTTCTGTTATGTTCTGGCCAAAATATAACAGTTCCAAAAGTTCACGTATGTTAGGTCCTTGTTGCGAAACATGTGGATGTCAACCCATAAGGTGCTGTCTGTAAAGCCTTATAAGAGGAGGTTAAAGGGGGTTTGGGCTTGAAAAAAATAATGTATATTTGTATTAAAATTGTAAATATATGGAACTTCGTAAAGTACTTGTTTAATCGAAGGTTCCCCGTTCTCTAGATATTAGTGGTCATGCGTGGCCACCTCTCTATTCTTGATGGTGAGAGGCTAGGAAGACCATGTTCTTTACAGGTCGCACATTCATCAGACATTTATGAGACATCTACTTTAACTCTTTGACTTTCACTGTCAACATGGCAAGAGAGAAATTGAATGACAGATTAAGAAAAGGTTGACCAAAAAAAACACTTTTTTAAAAAACATTTCTGTTTATTGTGGCTCTGGTGACAATATCAGTCTTAGCATTAATCTGGTGACAGTATTTGTAGTTTGGTCTTCGGGTTCCTCTCCCGATGATACTTAAACTTTGAGTTCCTCTGGCAACAGATTTTGGTCTTTAGGTTCTTCTGGCGACTGGTATTCGGTCTTCGGGTTCCTCTTGCGATGATATTTAGTCTTTGAGTTCCTCTGGCGGCGGATTTCGGTCTTCGGGTTTATCTGATAACAAGATTCAGTCTTTGGGATCATCTGGTAACAGTATTCGGTATTCAGTCTTCGGGTTCCTCTGGCAATGATATTTAGTCTTTTAGTTCCTCTGGCAATGGATTTTGTTCTTTGGGTTCTTCTGGTGACAAGATTCAGTCTTTGAGTTCCTCTGGCGACAGATTTCAGTTTTTGGGTTCTTCTGGTGACAATAATTGGTCTTTAGGTTCCTCTGGCAACAATACTCAGTATTTGGGTTCCTCTGGTGATGGTATTCCGTACTCAGCCTTCAGGTTCCCCTGGTAACAGTATTCAGCCTTTTTGGTTCCTATGGCAACGATATTCTGTCTTTGGGTTCATCTGGCTATAATATTAAGTCTTATGGTTCCTCCGCGACAGTATTCAGTCTTCGGGCCAGTAAGCCTGACCTCCATAGCAGGAAAAAGGAGGATGCAGGGAATTACAGGCCAGTAAGCCTAAGCTCCATAGAGAAAAAAGGAGGATCCAGGGAATTACAGGCCAGTAAGCCTGACCTCTATTGCAGGAAAAATCGTCGAGCAAATTGTCAAAGAACATTTACTTAGGTATCTGGATGGGAAGGCATTAATCAACCAAACCCAGCACGGTGTTATGACCAATAAATCTTGTCAGACCAACCTGATTTCCTTTTTCAACAAAGTCACTGAATGGTTGGAGCAGGGGAATGCTGTGGATATAGTATTTGTACCACCCCCGTGTCAGCGGCCGAGCCGCTCGGATCCGGAACCGCGGTGGCTCAAGGGGTCTCCGGACCCGGGGGTTCGCGCGATCACTCGAGTTTGAAAAGGGGGGTATATACAGGGGAGTTAGAAGTTTGTGACGCCACCCATGGTGCGTGGTAAGATGGAGTATCATATGGCTAAAGGAGTGAGCTTGCTAAGGGTTCACGCTTGGGATTTGGTGGACTGTAATTGGGAAAAGTCCTATCCCCTCATTGCGCTAGTACCCCGATTTTGGAGCGGGTGAGGGATGAATCTTGAAGGCTTCCCCCCCGTCGGGTAAATTACCAGGACGCTTGAAGCTACTTCCCGGCCTAAAGTCCACGTACCCCATCATGCCCTGGCCCCTGCCCGGAGATGGCTCAAGGCCGCTGGTTGCCCTCCTCAGCAAGTCCGTGCCCCTTGACACGATCCCCTGTGACCGGCGTTCCAGTTCCTCCCAGACCGACGTCTGCCACCTAGGATTCTACTCGGAGCCCAGCTCCTCACCCTTCGCTCTCCACTTCTCAACTCTCCCTTTTTCTTTTTTTACACTTCTCACCTCCCCTTACCAACCCCCCAAGTGAGCGGCCCTATTCCCTTGAGGCTCCCCAATGGTGTGTCTGGTGGGTAAGGTGTAAAGTGTTCCTAGGGTTTTGACTGGCTCTGACCTCAGCAACCTCACCAAAGAACAGGGATCCATAACAAAGGAGGATGCGGATACTGTGCAGAAGGGAAATTGCGCAATACCCTGTGACGACCTGATAGGCCAGGGCATCACATATATACCTTGACTTCAGTAAGGCATTTGATAAAGTATCACATGACATCCTCATTGACAAAATGATCAAGTATGGAATTGACAAAAAATCAGTTAGATGGATTCACAACTGGTTTAATGATCGGGCGCAACGAGTAATACTAAATGGATACACATCAACCTGGAGGAAAGTCAAAAGCGGTGTGCCACAAGGCTTTGTCCTGGGGCCAGTGCTGTTTAATATCTTTATAAATGATCTGGATAACGGAATTATTGGGAAACTCATAAAATTTGCAGATGATACTAAGATAGGAGGAGTAGCCAATGCTAGAGAGGAAAGAGAGCGGATTCTAAAGGATCTAGACACTCGAACAATGGGCTGAGGAGAACGGAATGGTTTTTAACAGGGACAAATGCAAAGTCCAACATCTGGGTAAAAGAAATGTAAAAAGCATATATAGTATGGGAGGAATAGAACTAGGTGATAGCAGCGGGGAGAGGGACTTGGGCATAAGGGTATGTGTTACTCTCAGGCACTTTATATTTATTATATTTGTTATTTATATCAACGTGTGTCCGTCCCCCTTGTTTAATCTTGTACTTGGGCATTGTGCAATTATTTGTATTTATTGTCCCTGTATTTGCCGGACATACTGTTACCCCTGATTGGCTCTTAAACCATTTTTCCTGGTCCTCTCCATTTCACTTCTTTTTCTTATTTCCCTACCCCGCTTGGGGGGTTTTTAATTGCCACTGTTATCAATAAAATCATTTTTCAAGCATTATACTCGTGTTTCTCCTGTTTTTATTGCATTTGAGTATGCTTCATGCCCCTTGTTTGTAAGGGACGCACTATATGTAATCCCTATGGAATTTGTTATTTAGGGTATGTGCACACGTTGCTTTTTTTTCAGCGCGGAAAAAAACGCACCCTCTGGCAGAGGGGAGAATTGTAAACAATGCTTTTTTGAGAAAAAGGCATCGAAAACGCATGCGTTTTTCATGCGTTTTTCATGCTTTTTTCATGCGTTTTTCATGCGTTTTTTTAGGTGTGTTTTTTAAGACTTGTCAGTGTTAATAAAGTTGGTTGAACACAGACCTTTGTAAAAAAAAACCTGTGATGTCATTTCCTTCTCCACATTCTGTTTGGATAAATGGGAGGGCTTGGAATGGAAGGAGCACCATTTGAATTTTGGAAAAGTTGAAATAAACTTCGCGCACCATGTCACATTAGCAGAGCCCCTTGGGTACCTATACGTCAGAAAACCCCCACAAGTGACCCCATTTTGGAATCTGCACCCCTCATGGATTTTATTCAGGAGTATATTAAGCATTTTGAATCCACAGCTACTTCACCCAAAATGTTGCTGTAGCAACAATATTCCCACTTTTAGGCCCGTTTCACACGTCAGTGAAAAACAGTGACGTTTTTCACTGGCGTGTAAAACATGCACATGTCCCTCCGTGTGCCGTGAATCACGGCACACATGGGTTGTCTAAGTGCAATCCGGGCTCCGTTCTCCGTGGCCCGTGATTGCACTTAGAGATTAACTCACCTGTGCCCGCTCCCGCTCTCCATGGTGCTGATCGCTCACGCGGTGCAGCATCCGGCTGGCGCTGACCCCCGCAGCAGCTGCTTCCGGGTCGGCTGTGTCGCACATCATGAATATGCGCGACAATAATGAGCCGGCTCAGAAGCAGCAAGCAGAACGGGCTGCAGAGGACATCGCTGGACGCCGGGTGAGTAAAAATGATTTTTATTTTAAAAGCACTTTTTTTCTGGCACGTGTTTCACGGACCACACCACTGCCGGTCGGTTTATGCTGCGGAGAAAAGAAGCACAGTGGGCATGAGATTTCTAAAAATCCTTCCACTGTGCTTCTACTGCACAATGCAGCGTTATGGACGCAGGGAAAACAATCTGCGCCCAAAACGCTGCAAACCCTGATTGTGGGCATCCAGCCTAAAAAGCGTCAATGGAGGTCAAATATATATACAACGTCCCACCCCCCCCTGCATATACTAAGCTGGCACCTTTAGTACCTTTCATGTGGCACTAAAGGGTGCCTAGCCTAGTTTTTATCACAAAAACAAAAAAAAAATGGCGTGGAGTCCCCCCTATTTTTGATAGCCAGTCAGGGTAAAGCAGACAGCTGTTGCCTGCAAACCACAGCTGGCAGCTTCATCTTGTCTGGTGATCAATTTGGAGGGCTCCCCAGGTTTTTTTTTTTTTATTTATAAATAAAAATAATAAAAAAAAAATAACATGGGGTCCCCCCAAATTAGATCACCAGCCAAGGTGAAGCTGACAGCTGAGGTCTGGTATTCTCAGGGTGGGAAGAGCCATGGTTATTGGACTCTTCCCAGCCTAAAAATAGCAGGCCACAGCCGCCCCAGAAGTGGCGCATCCATTAGATGCGCCAATCCTGGCGCTTCGCCCCAACTCATCCCGCGCCCTGGTGCGTTGGCTAACGGGGTAATAAATGGGGTTGATACCAGATGTGTAATGTCACCTGGCATCAAGCCCAGCAATTAGTGATGTCACGGCGTCTATCAGATACCAGACATAACTAATTGACAGTAAACAAAAGCAAAAAAAGACAACAAAAAATTTTTTATTAGAAAAAACACTCCCCAAATCATTCCCTTGTTCTCCAATTTAATAAAAAAAATGGGTCCGCAGAAATCCATTTGGACGTCCCACGTCGGCTCTGGACCTTCTAGAATATGGGGGCACGTTCAGGGAACGTATCCCCCATTTTCTAGGAGGGCAGACCCTCCATTTGAGGAGAGTGGGTGCAAAAATCTGCACCCACTCTCCCCGGGTCACAGCTGCAGACTGCCGAGCAGCCAGCACAGCTCACACTGAACACAGTGCTGGCTGTCAGCTGCTCTGCACATGTGACCGGCCGGCGTCTGCTGTGAAGGAGGAGGGGGCCGCGGGGGACCAGCGCTGTGACCGGACAGGTATGTATGACACCGGGGGGAATTGGGGTGAACGGGCAGGGCCTGGGTGCATTTTTCTGTCGCATGTCTCAAGGTACATGCGACAGATACATAGGAGCAGGGCGGCCGGTGCGCTACTGTGCGCGCGGCCATGTTGGATTTTCGGGAGGGGGGTCGGGGGTCGGGGCGGGCACTTTGGCGACACCGGGGGGCTTTGCCAGGAAGTAAGGTCAACAGGAAACCTCTTGACCTCACTTCCAGGTAAATGCCTGCGTTCTGGCGTGCCGACAAAGGCCGCGGACCGCAACAAAAAAGCAGGTCCATGCGGTGTAGCTGCGTTCTGACCCCACATCATTGATTTCAATGGGGGAGAGAACGCAGCCACACCGCACAAAAGAAGTGACATGCTGCTTTTCTTTCCGCACCGATTTTTGGCATCCAAAACGCTGCGGAAAGAAACGCAGCATGTGCACTGATTTTTCAGCTTTCCCATACACTTTGCTGGGAAAGCTGAACGCATGCAATTTGCCACTGAAACGCTGCGGTTCAAAACGCAGCGTTTCCGCGGTAAAAAACGCAACGTGTGCACACAGCCTAATAGTAGATCCTAGATTCAACATGAGCCAACAATGCGGAACTGCAGCTAAAAAGGCCAATACAATTCTGGGATGTATCAAGACAAGCATTGAATCTAGATCAAGAGAGGTAATTATTCCCCCATACTCTGCCCTGGTCAGACCCCACCTGGAATACTGTGTACAGTTCTGGGCGCTCCAATTCAAGAAAGACATCAATATATTACAGCAAGTCCAGAGAAGAGCAGCCAAGATGGTAGAAGGTCTGCAAACCATGTCATATGAAGAACGGCTAAAAGAACTAGGGATGTGTGGTTTGAAAAAGAGAAGGCTGAGAGAAGACTTAATAGCGGTCTACAAATATCTAAAAGGAAGTCACAGAGGCAACTACCCTATTCTCATTATCACAAGGAAGTACAAGAAGCAATGGGATGAAACTTAAAGAAAGGAGATTCAGATTAGACATTAGGAATAACTTTCAGACAGTGAGGGCAGTCAGGGAGTGGAACAGTCTACCACGGGAGGTAGTGAGGGCAGTCAGGGAGTGGAACAGGCTACCACGGGAGGTGGTGAAGGCACTCAGGGAGTGGAACAGGCTACCACGGGAGGTGGTGAAGGCACTCAGGGAGTGGAACAGGCTACCACGGGAGGTGGTGAAGGCACTCAGGGAGTGGAACAGGCTACCTCGGGAGGTGGTGAGCTCTCCATCAATGGAAATCCTCAAGAAAAAGCTTTTTCCACCATGAGGAGCAAAGCGGTAACAATGCAGTGACATGACAAGAATCTGCATAACTAATCATATGCTAAATAGCCGCAAGTCACATTTATATATGAGATAGCCAAGATGATTGTCTGTAAAATGAAGGTCGTCTGACGCTCAAAGCTGTAGTGGATGGTGAGAAAAATTGAAAATATTGTTACCCGTCAGTGTATCTAACTAACAAAACTAGTTGTGACAGCTTGCATCTCTTCGCACTTGTCTTATTCTTGGAGATGCTGGTCAGTTATTCGATAATTTAATTATTTACGCACAAATAAGATGCTGTTAGGTGTCCAGTGATATCAGATATTTATTTATCTAATCCCTAAAAGGATGATTATTATTATTTATTATTATTATTTATTATTATAGCTCCATTTATTCCATGGCGCTTTACAAATGAAAGAGGGTATACGTACAACAATCATTAACAGTACAAGACAGACTGGTATAGGAGGAGAGAGGACCCTGCCGGCGAGGGCCCACAGTCTACAAGGAATGGGGGATGGTACAATAGGTGAGGATGATGCACATAACCCCATATTATACCTCCTTAAATGTCCATTGACTCAAATGTAAGTGACGAGTGTGGGAACAACTTCTGAGGTTCATGGAATTTTTGAAAAATGATGGAGTTCGACGGATTCAGATTCCCGGATTGAATTTCTCAGGAAGTTGTATTTCCTTTTGTGCTTTGTCACTTCTACTTCGCCGTTTAAAGGATCTTATTATCTTTTATTATTTTTGTGCCTTTTGTTTTGTCCGGAGGGATTTTCTAAAGACAGCCTAATTATCGTACAAGCAAAACAGACAAGATGTTTTGATTTAATTCTTAATATTTCCAGATGGTCGGTTCACAAGAAGATGCATCAAACAACTACCAGGCTTCCAAGAGATGTGTGTGAATAATTAGATTTGGGCAAGTTCATTTACTGGATTTATGCGCCATGCCGACACATTCGTCTTTATTAGTGACTAATACGTCGAGTGTGAGCATTCGCCAAAACATTTTATCGTTGACAAAATAAATTTTACTTAAATAATCACAAAAAAAAGAGAATATTTATATGCTCAAAATGTAAAGTGCGGTACTCGAAATATATTATATTTCATCTAAAAACTTCATGTGTTCTTGTAACTTTTTTCTCCATGGCACTGTGTCAAGGTTCTCTCTGCTATAGTCGTTTAGTGACAGGTTTTGGGACTGTCACTTTCCCCTGTGGGATTCTGATATTTAAAGCACACCAATCAGCAGGATTTTCCTATATAACCTAAATCCAGTGCTATACAGGCACTATCAGGCTGACTCTATACGTACCTTTAGTTGTCAGCTCAGATGTATGGGTTTTGAAACACAAGCAAGTAAAGTTTGTAAAATGAGCAGCTTTTTGAATGACAGCAGCTGCCGATCAGCTGACAGCTGGGGTGGGTATTCATAGTGATTCCCGCCCCCCGGCCTGTCCATCCTCCCTGTTATTTATGCTAATTCTATTATAGAATCATTTTACTAAGTGACTAGAAGGACCTGTGCTGATGTCATACCCATGTGACCAGAAGGGGCGGAGCCTCAGCCAACATAGCTGATACCAGGAAGCAATATTATTTTTCTGTTGGCTGATGCCCCGCCCCTTCTGGTCACATGGATATGATATAAGCATAGGTCCTTCTAGTCAGTTAGTAAAAACAGTTCTATAATAGAATTAGCATAAATAACAGAAAGGATGGACCGGCAGGGGGGCGGTAATCACTATGAATACCCACCCCAGATATCTGATCGGCAGCTGTTGTCATTCAAAAAGCTACTCATTTTACACAGTTGAATAGCGCGTGAATAGCGTTGTAGCTAGAGACAGTTCCTCAAATGGAAAGGCTCCAGGCTATAGGAGCCCGGAATCCTTACATCCAAGCCCCTTAACCGTCAAGGTATTGGGTGACTATTACTGGTGTAGAACTCTAGTGGCCAGGCCCCTTAACCATCAAGCTACGGGGTTAACCTCTACTGGCTTGTGAAGTAGTCAACTAACTGAAAGGTGATACCGCTAGATGTCCAGGTGCGCAAAGCTTTTCTCCAATCATAATGAGACCCCTGAAGAGACCAGACATGAGACGGCAGGAAACGCTGCACTGGGTTGCACTGGGAATCATCAGCCTAGTTAGACCTGACGCAACCTAGAGGGAAGTTGAACTGTGTCTGTAAAGTAAAAATGTAATGTACTAAAAGATATGTGCCCACTATTTGGAACATAAAGTTGTGAATGACAATGAACTGTCCAGTAAAGAGCTGTGGATTAAAGTGAATAGTTGGTCTCCATGTACAGTCGTTATTTGGTCCTGACCAGCCGAGGTCAAAGATAGTATTCAGCCTGGAAGGGTTCCTAGCCCAAACGGCCAAAGTCTACACACCAAGCCAAGAGCAGGCATGTCATGTAGCAAGCCGGGGCGCCCGGAGTCATCCCTTGCCCTCGACTGCTGTCCTGCGCCACTCTACATATGAGTTATCCCTGAATAGTAAATCCATACACAGAACATGACTTGTCAACATGTTTTGGGTAAGACTTCATAAATTGCCGGTTTCTATCTAGCTGAACGTGTCATCAGGAGTGGCTAGAACACAAGGAATATAATTTTTGGACATTTGCAATCCAGGAAATCCACCTGTCCATTCTACTATGATGCTGTTTTGTTTGTTATTAAATCAGATCAGTTTTACACTTCTAACATTCATGGTTTAAATAGAGACCACGATCTCTGGACCGGTTGTGGGTCTCTTGACCCGCACATGTGCAACCAGCCTAAGGCCCTTATTCATCATTTGCTTTTTTTTTCTCAAGTCACTTACCTTTTTCCATCCTGTGGTATTAGATATTGTTTTTGGCACCAGATTCATCAAAATAGAGCACACGATTGATGAATTTTTCGCAAAGTAAAAATATGAGGGTGGCACAGTGGCTCAGTGGTTAGCACTGCAGTCTTGCAGCTGTGGGGTCCTGGGTTCAAATCCCACCAAAGACAACATCTGCAAAGAGTTTGTATGTTCTCCCCGTGTTTGCGTGGGTTTCCTCCGGTTTCCTCCCACACTCCAAAGACATACAGACAGGGACTCTAGATTGTGAGCCCCAATGGGGACAGTGTTCCCAATGTATGTAAAGTTTAATTAATAGAGCTATATAAATGAATAAAATTTATTATATGAGCTTTTTTTCCCGTTTTGAATTAGTATTGTGATTTTTGGTTGAAAAAGATACCAAAATTGTGCCAAAATTTTGCTATACTCAAAAGTACACCAGTTGCACCAAAACGTCTGATTTAGAATTGATGAATCAGTAAAAACATTTGAAATTGCTGAACTCCACTCACAAAGCGGAAAAAAACAGGTGAGCGCATATAAAATAGAACTAAAAAAAGGTGCAAATAGAATAATGAATTGGGTGACACAAAACACACAAAAGTAGCCAAAAAAGAGGTTTAAAAGCAATGATGAATCAGGACCTAAGTGTGTTAAATGGTATTTATGTAGGCAGAGGATGGGTTCTTCTCCCTGTAGGGCAGCGGCGGTGCTTGTTTCTCTGCGTTCCATATATATCTTAATGGTGATCGCAACCATCAGAGCTCGGTGACCTCATTATACCAAAACTGAGGCTGAGAAAATATCTGGAGTTAAATTAACAATATATCAAAAATTTCCTTCTGCAAAATCTATAAATTACTAATTAATGTGAACATTAGACCCCTACAGCTGCTGAGCGCTCCTCCTACCTACAGAGCAATGGCCGGTCAGGCACGCATTACATCTATGGACTGTAAATGTAAAGGTTCAAAAATGGAATCTGTAAAAGTCACACAGAGAATAAATAATTGCTGTACAAGGAAAAGCAGCAAAGGAGACATAACCCTGATCCAGCTGTATGAGTGTGGCGCCCTGGACTAGCCAGGTCATCACAGGTACTACAACACACCCCACACCCCGAGACAGGCACATCAGTCAGACACAAAATCCTTGTTGCCTCCCTCCAGGGGCTGATGTCCACACCAGGTGGGGTGGAGCCAGGCGGTTGGCCCCACCCACGGAGGAGTTCACAGGCCTGGAGGCGGAAAAAGGAAGTCAGTGAGAGTTGAGATCAGAAAGAGATCAGTTAGGGAAGTGCAAGTGAGAGGAATGAAGTAGGAGTGGAGGAGTAAACTGACCGTGTACGGGTACGTGGCCC
This sequence comes from Anomaloglossus baeobatrachus, assembly GCF_048569485.1. Classification (NCBI taxonomy): domain Eukaryota; kingdom Metazoa; phylum Chordata; class Amphibia; order Anura; family Aromobatidae; genus Anomaloglossus; species Anomaloglossus baeobatrachus. The sequence continues at coordinate 47,890,885 of NC_134358.1, forward strand.
GGGCACTTAGAGCAAGATTGGCAGACGGTGGTGGCCGTCTGCAGGAGAGGCAGATCAACGCGGAACCGTAGAACCGGGGACGGGCGGTGGCCCGCCGGTACCGAACCGGGGAGCGAAGTGAAGCCAGCACAAACCGGCAGGGCCTGCGGACCCCGACCAGGCTTGGAGTCGCCATTAATAAGGTCAAATCAGTCAGTGACCGGAACCCCAGGGGTTTCCTAACAGCCAAGACCCGATTGAAGGCAACCGTCCAACCAACAAAAAGAAATACAGCTACCGCCACAGCTAGAGTTCCAAGGGCCAGAGCCTGCGGGCAAAAGGGCTCCTCTGGCACATACACACGCTGGGGAGCGGGTTACCGGTGGGAAGCCATCGGGACCGAACATCCACAAAAGGTGCAGGGAAAGGCAGCCACCACCAACCGTCCGGGAGAAGTCACAGCAGCCGGCTGCGGGGCCCGTCCATCCAGCCGTTTGGTTTACCAGAGACTTTGCGTACCTTTGTGGCTAAGTGAGTACTACCGTGCCATCTGGCACCGCGCTGCGCAGTCCAGGCAGCCCTGCACCTTGCCAACCCTGCCTCCCCGTCATCTCACCGGGCCCCGGGACCACCAACCCCTACCCACGGAGGGGGAAAACAACATCCCAGCTGCTCCCTGCCATCGCTCCCGGGATCCCCGTCACCAGCAGCGGTGGTGCCCAACCTCACCACAACCCGTGGGTGGCGTCACGGACCAAATCCCAAACCAAACTACCCCCCTTTCACTCACCGGATCCGGCCCACAGCTCGAGCCACCGAGCAGCCATCGCAGCAGCGCCGGACCCGAGCGTGGTGAGCGCTGCGCCCCGCCGCCCGCGACATGAGCCCTACATTTTCAGGATTGGTGATTGCGCCAAAGCTTAGCTCCTCACCAGTCACTAAGAGATGGCATCTTCTAGTGATACGTTATCCTGTTGTATGATAATAATTACACAAAATGTGTAAAGATGTTATTTTTTGCTAAGCCTCTAGGCACTTGCCACATCTTTCTAAACTGATTTTGCTGTTTAAAGTGGTTATCAGGGATTTTTTTCTTGCATTTTTTTCTAATGGGTTTAAAGGGAATCTGTTAGCAGGTTTTTGCTACTTTATTTGAGAGCAGAATGATGTAGGCAAAGAGACTCTGAATCCAACCATGTATCACTTAGATTACTCGGTGCAGCCGTTCAGACACAATCAGAGTCTTTAGATTTAGCCATGTAGCAGAGCCGAGAAAGCTAACCACGCCCACATCAGACTCTATAGAGATTATACATTGACAGTGTGGTAGCAATTAGAGGAGGGGGTGTGCTGGATACATTGCAAGTAAACAACAGATCGGACCTTGATAAGACAGGCATCCCTGAATTCTATGTTTCAACCCTTAGAGCATGCGTCATAATTTGCACTCTTGTCCCTCCTTTTGGCCTACTCTTGTGCTGATTAACGTGAATAACACCTCTGGTGCCATCCACGTAGACGTGCAAATACATGGACCTGTACAGACATATTCTCAGCTTGTGCAGGGGCACTTTGTTCAACCTTATTGCAGACAGAACTGAAAACATAGGTGGGCCTCCGCTAACCGGCGAGTTCTCTGTGCAGGCGCAAGATTTTGCCCTACAATGTGGATGACGTCAGCCTCATCTTGCACATCGCCGGGCAAATCTTGCGCCTGCACAGGGAACTCGCCAATTTGCGCAGGTGCACCTATGTTTTCAGCTCTGTCCACAATAAGGGTGAAGGAAGTGCGCCTGCACAAGCTGGGAATATGAATGCACCTCTGTTTTCAGTTATACCCGCAATAGGGTAGAGAGAAGTGCGCCTGCGTGAGCTGGGAATATGGAGATTTTGCCTGCCTACGTGGATGGCATCTGAGGCATCATCCACATCAATCAGCACAAGAGGAGGGCAATGTGAAGCCCCTCCAGTGTTGTGTCGGTGCATTACCTTCAGGGACTCCACGCAGCTGGATCCTGTCACAGGTAGGAGATCTTCTATTTAGGATTGTCGTGACGCCACTCTCAGAATTGCGGTCAGTGGGGACCGCCACTGCAGATTGAGGGACGCCTGGGGCTGATGGTGGGTGCAGTCAGTTGTAATAGCCTCCTGAGAGTGAGGCAAGCCCCAGGGCCCTGTGTAGATGTGTAGAACCACAAGGCGCAGAATAACTCCACACAAGCAGAATGTCTTTCAGGGGTTTTACTCACAGAAGGTGGCAGAGTGAGTAACCCGGGCGTAGCTGGGATGAACCAGGCTGGAACCAGGTATCCTTCAGGCTTACTGATGAGGGTGGCTACCGACTCGCCTTCCTTAGCCCTTCTGTGGTTTGTGGTAACCCCGACTTTTAGTCCCTATGGGGGTCACCCAGGGAAGTAACTGCTCCCCTCGTTTGTTTGCCGTTTGCTTGTCGCCTGGACCAGATCACTCCAGCTGCTTGCCTCCTGTGAACTATGGGCCCTAACTGTGGCTACGTGGCTGCGGCCTTTGGGGTGTTGTGGCGTGGGCTTTGAGGGCCCCACACCGGCAGGTTTAGCAAGGAAAGGTGGATCTATCCCCGCACCGGGATCTGCCGCCCGTTTGGGCCTGGTATCTCCCTGACAGTCTCCTTACTTTCCACTACACTGCTCTCTCTCCAGCTGTGTGTGGTGTTCGGGCAGCACTACCAGGTGACCGTTCTCCCCCGTCGGTAGTCACTGCGCGGACGCTGTTAGACTGCAACAGCTCCAGGGTCTGCTTCTGCTCTTCCTGAGCTGCACACTAAACTGGCTCACTCGTGGGACCTGCACTGCTGCTCCTGTCTGAGCTCCACTTCCATGCTCCTCACTCCTCCACACTCTGCTTCAGACTGTTTTCTCCTCCTTCTCGTTTCCCCTTGTGCCTGCCTACGCCACCTAGAAACCAGGCTCTCTACCACACCCCTTGAGTGGAGATGGAGGCTTCGCCCCCTCCACTCCTCAAGTGGAGGTGAAGGCTTTGCCCCCTCCTGGGATCCCCAGGGGTCCTCTCAAAGGTACATGTGTGAGACCTGATCACTATGCGCCTGTGTAGTCACACCTCGGTCAGCCTTCTGGATTACCTGTTTGTACTGTCCCCAGCATGGGTGCAGTACTCAGTGGTGCCTGACCAGGTCAGGGGCGCCACATTCCCCCTTAGTTATCACCAGCACGTCCTCGGGCTGCAAGACAACATTTTAAAATGCATAAAACATTAAAACATGGTAAAACTTTTAAAACCACCAGGTACCATACATCACCACCCTCCACCCACAAGTCCGTTAACCCACCCTAAACCCTCTCACGTTGGCCGCGCCTTCAGCCACTTCTGGCAGGATGTAGAGGCGGCTTTCATGGGCTGGTGGTCTTCAGGGCATACCTGGCCTGGTGGATCCGCGCCTTCAGCCTCTTCTGGCAGGATGTAGAGGCGGCCTCCACAGTTGGTGCTGACCAGGTACCCTCTTTGTGGTGGAGAGCCAGGCCCCATAAACAGGCGTGCTCCCTGGTTGCAGGCGAGCCAAGGCCCCATAAACGGACGTGCTCCCTGGTTGCAGGTGAGCCAAGCCCCTAAACAGGCTGGCTCTGGTGGTGGTACCTCTGGGGTAACTATTTACACTGCGAGAGTTTGTGGCTATAGCCAGTTCATAGCCTTAAGGTTCATGGGTTTCTCACATTAGTTCATGTGGGCACATGCTTAAACTTGTAAACGTTGCAAACTTTTCAAAACTTGTCAAACTGGTAACTTGCTGTACTTCTTTCTTTACTTTACATAGATTCCTCCTCACCAGGGCTTGGGCCTGTAGGGCTGCGGCACCTGTTGTTTTCTTCATTTCTCTCATCATCGGAGGTAGTCTCATCAGTGGGTCCTTTATCTTTCCTTTCTTCTTCTGTATCTGTTTCTTTTTCTTGTGGTATGGAGACAACTGGGTTTCTATAGGAATCTCTGGTACATGGCGTAACGTCAAGTGCATACCATCCTCTTTCTCCCTGATGCATTGTGAATTCCACTGTATCTCCCATCTGTAAGTTCCTTCCTGGATGTCCTCTGGGCAAATGGGCTCTAACATCCCTTCTATTCACAAATATGCCTTCTTTTATACCAGGAGCTACTATGAAACCATATCCACTCTTCAAGCTGAAGTCTTCCACAACTCCCCGACAAAGTGGGCCTCTGACCTGGGATTTGGCCCTTCTCAGGAACCGTTTCTCTTCCAAGTCTCTGGCCATGACTTCGTTTTTCTGCTCTGGAGACTGCGGTGCAGGGGAAAGCTTGGTTCTGCTACGGCGCCGTGTCCTACGGGCTGGATTCTGCTGGGCTGTTACTTCACTGCCTGCAGGCCCCCAGGTGAGGTTTCTGGACAAATCTTCCTCTTCATCCCAGCGGGAATACGGCAGCATCTCTGGCTCTGGGCATGGATCCACTGCTGATGGCTCCGGGGTCAGCTCCTCAGCTTCCTGGCCTCCTCTCCCCCTTAGTTCTTCTGAGCACTCCTGTTGTGGCAGCGCCGGGGATGGGTGGTCATCAGCAGGCCCGGGTGGGGGACTCTTTGGCGTGGTTGCTGCAGAAGTCGCCTTGGGGGTGTGCGGAGGGAGCAGATACCGATCCACCATCTCCTGTGGGAACTGGGCCTCTAAGTCAGCCTTCAGCTTCCAGTATGCGGGGTCCTCTCCTATCAGGGACTTCCTAGCAGGGACTTCCTTAGACTGGGGAGCGGTGTCTGCTCTGGCCTTGCAGGCCGGGGTAAACAGAGGTACATTCTTGTCTTGGCGGGCCGCGCCCGACATGGCGGCGGCCTGGTCTTGGCGGGCTGCGCCTGACATGGCGGCGGCCTGGATCAGCGTTGCTGTCGCAGTCTCACTCAGGGTCGCAGCTGGAGTCTTAGCGGGCATCGCTACTGTGGCCGGTTCTTGGCGGGCCGGGCAGGGCATCGCTGCGGCGGCCTGAATTGGCGTCGCAGCTGCGATGGGATCTGTGCAGGCTGGGCTGGGCGTCGCTGCAGCGATCGGAGCTTGGCGGGCCGCACCTGGCGTGGCTGCGGCCTGGTTCAGCACCTCGCCTGCGGCGTGGATGAGCGTCGCTGCTGCGGTGGGGTCTTGGCGGGCCGGGCAGGGCATCGCTGCTGCGGCCTGGGCTTGGCGGGCCGGGCAGGGCATCGCTGCTGCGGCCTGGTTCAGCGTCGCCGCGCCGGGTGCCTCTTCAGGGACCGCGGGCGTGGCAGCAGGGGTCGGGGCACTCGCGCTGGCAGGGGCAACACTGGACTCACCCATCGGTGGCACCATCGGGGTCTGAGTCGTCGCCGCTCGGTCTGGCACTCGTCGTGCGGTTCCCCTCTCATAGGCCTGAACCGCTGCAGCCATCTCCAGAAGCTCCGTGCGTTCCTCTCTGATCTGCTCTACGACCCGGGTCTCCAGTCGGTCGCAGAACTGGGCAAGCTCCCGATACCACCAGGCAGCGTAGCCTGGTTCTGGGTTTCTGCGTTCAGACGCCATTTCCTCTGCGCCTTCTTCTGCACGATTTCCCAGCAGTGGACTCGTCGCTGCCTCCAGTAGCAGGCTCTTCAGTTTCTGCTCTGCCTCTTCCAGCAGCAGGCTTCTGGCTCCCTTTCTGTCCCGACGTCTCTGAACGCCTCCGCTCTCTTCACTTGCGAGGTCAGGACCCTGCAGGGGATCTCTGGGTAGCCACACCTCTTCGTGGGCGGTAACTTCTCCCAGCGCGGGCTGCTGTTGTTTTTCAGCGCGCTTTTCATGGTGGCAATATGGCGGCGCTTCCAATTTTTCAAGCGGACCGCCCAGGCACATGGTCACCTGTCTGAACAGGTCTAGTCCTTATCCTGTTCGTGACGCCAGATGTGAAGCCCCTCCAGTGTTGTGTCGGTGCATTACCTTCAGGGACTCCACGCAGCTGGATCCTGTCACAGGTAGGAGATCTTCTATTTAGGATTGTCGTGACGCCACTCTCAGAATTGCGGTCAGTGGGGACCGCCACTGCAGATTGAGGGACGCCTGGGGCTGATGGTGGGTGCAGTCAGTTGTAATAGCCTCCTGAGAGTGAGGCAAGCCCCAGGGCCCTGTGTAGATGTGTAGAACCACAAGGCGCAGAATAACTCCACACAAGCAGAATGTCTTTCAGGGGTTTTACTCACAGAAGGTGGCAGAGTGAGTAACCCGGGCGTAGCTGGGATGAACCAGGCTGGAACCAGGTATCCTTCAGGCTGACTGATGAGGGTGGCTACCGACTCGCCTTCCTTAGCCCTTCTGTGGTTTGTGGTAACCCCGACTTTTAGTCCCTATGGGGGTCACCCAGGGAAGTAACTGCTCCCCTCGTTTGTTTGCCGTTTGCTTGTCGCCTGGACCAGATCACTCCAGCTGCTTGCCTCCTGTGAACTATGGGCCCTAACTGTGGCTACGTGGCTGCGGCCTTTGGGGTGTTGTGGCGTGGGCTTTGAGGGCCCCACACCGGTAGGTTTAGCAAGGAAAGGTGGATCTATCCCCGCACCGGGATCTGCCGCCCGTTTGGGCCTGGTATCTCCCTGACAGTCTCCTTACTTTCCACTACACTGCTCTCTCTCCAGCTGTGTGTGGTGTTCGGGCAGCACTACCAGGTGACCGTTCTCCTCCGTCGGTAGTCACTGCGCGGACGCTGTTAGACTGCAACAGCTCCAGGGTCTGCTTCTGCTCTTCCTGAGCTGCACACTAAACTGGCTCACTCGTGGGACCTGCACTGCTGCTCCTGTCTGAGCTCCACTTCCATGCTCCTCACTCCTCCACACTCTGCTTCAGACTGTTTTCTCCTCCTTCTCGTTTCCCCTTGTGCCTGCCTACGCCACCTAGCAACCAGGCTCTCTACCACACCCCTTGAGTGGAGATGGAGGCTTCGCCCCCTCCACTCCTCAAGTGGAGGTGAAGGCTTTTCCCCCTCCTGGGATCCCCAGGGGTCCTCTCAAAGGTACATGTGTGAGACCTGATCACTATGCGCCTGTGTAGTCACACCTCGGTCAGCCTTCTGGATTACCTGTTTGTACTGTCCCCAGCATGGGTGCAGTACTCAGTGGTGCCTGACCAGGTCAGGGGCGCCACAGCAACAGGAGGGACAGGAGGCGCAGATTAAGATGCCCATCAGACCGGACCGGACAATTTACATACATGGCGGGAGATTTTATAAAGGTATTTGTGGAGTCTACTAAAAGACCGAAGAAAACTCTCTAAAACCAAATATTTATTAATTAAAGTTAAAAAATATTAGCAAAGCCATATAACACAGATAGCTATAACAGTCAATAACCACACAGCAAATTTCGTGCAGGGGTGAATGCACTTTGGTAGGGTTATCTATATAGCGCGGGATAGCCGGTGTACGATTTGCTAATCTCTCAAAGTGGTGTTAGAGTATTAGCTTATGGCGCTGGGCTACAATTCCCTTATCTCACTCCTTCCTAGCCGCGGAGGTTAATACATCATAATGTTTTGGGCGCCCCCGCTCAACGTCGGCTAGCCCTATCAACCCTATACTTAACATTGTGCCAAATTGATACTTATAACCCAGAAAGGTGCAGTTTGTGCTGAAGTCGGAGATATTCAATCACACATTGAACAAAGTGAGTATTAAGGATATTGCTATAAGTACTAGTGTTGGTCATATATACAGTTCCCAAATGGGACAACCTATACACAAAATCCCATTTAGGGACATACGAAATGTCTAGAGATAGTTAACAGACAATACTATATATTCCAATGACCAACAATTTATTGTGGGCCCATAAGTATAGTAAATAAGTCCTATTAAGGGTAAACTTATCTTGCTTAGAAGTTGAATCCCAGAAGAATCCCGACGCGTTTCCTACACTTTGTCTGGGGTTCATCAGGGGATGTTACCAAAACGTGATAAAATTCACTATACTTCAGGCCACCTTATCATTTAGGCTATGTGCTTTGTAGCGCAGCGTAACTGCATGCGTCCTGCGTCCCCTGCACAGTCTATGGAGATTGTGCAGGGGCCGTGCGCACGTGGCGTTTTAGAGCGCAGCGCTTCGGCTACTGCCGAAGCGCTGCGTTCTAAGAAGTGACATGTCACTTCTTCCGTGCGCTTTGTCGGCAGCCCCTGCTCTGTCTATGGCAGGAGCTGCAGGCAGAGCGCATGGAATCGGCTTTTTTTTTTTCACTACGGACATTTCTGCAGCGATTTAAAGCGCACATGTGCTCTTCAGATCGCTGCAGACATTTCTACAGTGACTGTACGCAATGTGCGCACATAGCCGTATAATGTTATGGATCCGTGCAGATAGTCCAAAGTGAACGTCCTCTTGAACAATGCAGAGAGGAATTCAGCATACCCACCCTGTCAGTACGGTACTTCTAGCAATATCCTTAATACAGACTTTGTAGAATGTGTGATTGAATATCTCTGACTTCAGCACAAACTGCACCTTTCTGGGCTATGGGTATCAATTTGGCACACTGGTAAGTATAGGGTTGATATGGCTAGCCGACGTTGAGCGGGGGCGCCCAAAACATTATGGTGTATTAACCTCCGCGGCTAGGAAGGAGTGAGATTAGGGAATTGTAGCCCAGCCCCATAAGCTAATACTCTAACACCACTTTGAGAGATTAGCAAATCGTACACCGGCTATCCCGCGCTATATAGATACGCCTACCAAAGTGCATTCACCCCTGCACGAAATTTGCTGTGTGGTTTGCTGATTTGCTATTCTCTTAAAGTGCTGTTAAGGGGGCTTTACACACTGCACTATCGCTAATGATCGCATCCGCCCCTGTCGTTTGTACGTCACGGGCAAATCGCTGCCGTGGCGCACAATATCGCTAGGACGCGTCTCACGTACTTACCTACCTAGCGACGTTCTTGTGGCCGGCGAACCGTCTCCTTTCTAAGGGGGCGGTTCATGTGGCATCACAGTGACGTCACACGGCAGACGTCCAATAGAAGCGGAGGGGCGGAGAGCAGTCACAGGAAAGTGACGCCCACCTCGTTGCCGGAGGACGCAGGTACAGTGTTGTTCGTCATTCCTGGGGTGTCACATGTTGCGATGTGTGCTGCCTCAGGAACGACGAACAACCTGCGTCCAGCACCATCAACGATATTTGGGAAATGGACGACGTGTCAACAATCAACGATTAGGTGAGTATTTTTGATCGTTAGCGGTCGCTCGTAGGTGTCACACGCAACGATGTCCCTATCGAGGCCGGATGTGCGTCACGAATTCCGTGACCCCAACGACATCTCGTTAGCGATGTTGTTGCGTGTAAAGCGGCCTTTAGAGTATTAGCTTATGGGGCCGGGCTACAATTTCCTTATCTCACTCCTTCCTAGCCGCTGAGGTTAATACACCATAATGTTTTGGGCGCCCCCGCTCAACGTCGGCTAGCCATATCAACCCTATACTTAGAAGTGTGCCAAATTGATACCTATAACCCAGAAAGGTGCAGTTTGTGCTGAAGTCAGAGATATTCAATCACACATTGTACAAAGTCAGTATTAAGGATATTGCTAGAAGTACCGTACTGACAGGGTGGGTATGCTGAATTCCTCTCTGCATTGTTCAAGAGGACGTTCACTTTGGAATATCTGCACGGATCCATAACATGACACTATAAATGATAAGATGGCCTGAAGTATAGTGAATTTTTCACGTTTTGGTAACATCCCCTGATGAACCCCAGAAAAAAATGGGGGAAACGCGTCGGGATTCTTCTGGGATCCAATTTTCCAGCAAGATAAGTTTACCCTTAATGGGACTTATTTACCGTACTTATGGGCCCACAATAAATTGTTGGTCATTGGAATATATAGAATTGTCTATTAACTATCTCTAGACATTTCGTATGTCCCTAAATGGGATTTTGTGTATAGGATGTCCCATTTGGGAACTGTTTATATGACCAACACTAGTACTTCTAGCAATATCCTTAATACTCACTTTGTACAATGTGTGATTGAATATCTATGAAGTCAGCACAAACTGCACCTTTCTGGGTTATAGGTATCAATTTGGCACACTGTTAAGTATAGGGTTGATAGGGTTAGCCGACGTTGAGCGGGGGCGCCCAAAACATTATGGTGTATTAACCTCCGCGGCTAGAAAGGAGTGAGATTAGGGAATTGTAGCCCAGCTCCAAAAGCTAATACTCTAAAGGCCGCTTTACATGCAACAACATTGCTAACGAGATGTCGTTGGGGTCACGGAATTCGTGACGCACATCCGGCCTCGTTAGGGACGTCGTTGCGTGTGACACGTACGAGTGACCGCTAATAATTAAAAATACTCGCCTAATTGTTGATTGTTGACACGTCGTCCATTTCCCAAATATCGTTGCTGTTGCTGGACGCAGGTTGTTCGTCGTTCCTGCGGCAGCACACATCGCTATGTGTGACACCGCAGGAATGAGGAACAACACCGTACCTGCGTCCTCCGGCAACGAGGTGGGCGTCACTTTCCTGCGGCTGCTTTCCGCCCCTCCACTTCTATTGGACGTCTGTCGTGTGACGTCGCTGTGACGCCGCATGAACCGCCCCCTTAGAAAAGAGGCTGTTCGCCGGCCACAGCGACGTCGTTAGGAAGGTAAGTATGTGTGACGGGTACTAGCGATATTGTGCGCCACAGTCAGCGATTTGCCCGTGACGTAAAAACGACGGGGGCGGGTGCGATCGTTAGGGATATCGCAGCGTGTAAAGCTCCCTTAACACCACTTTAAGAGATTAGCAAATCAGCGTACACCGGGCTATCCCTCACTATATAGATACCCCTACCAAAGTGCATTCACCCCTGCACGACATTTGCTGTGTGGTTATTGACCGTTATAGCTATCTGTGTTATAAGGCTTTGATAATATTTTTTAACTTTAATTAATAAATATTTGGTTTTAGAGAGTTTTCTTCGGTCTTTTAGTACTTTTCTCTCCTTGGAAAATTTCTGATGGTCTTCGATTTGTGGGGTCTACAAATAGGTCAGGGGGTAACGTGCAACTTTATAGAATGCAGCACAGGTACTGCTTAAGGTACCAGTTTTAGTTTAAAAGGTCAAAATCTGGTGACAGGTTCCCTTTAACTTGTCTCCCAAAAAAATGTGTAAACAGACAAAAAAAAAAAGTTATGGCTCTTGGAAGAAGATAAAAAAGAACTCTAAAAAGTGAAAAATCATCTGGCAATGAAGGGGTGACATAGAGAAGGATAAGTGATGTAACGTTGGGTTTTGGCCGGGCGTGTAGAGGCAGAACGTTTTTCAGATGTTGAAACAACTCCGGGAGAAGAAAAATGTAAGAAGCCAAACCACCCCGAGCAGCCACTCCGAGGATCCCGCCCGGCCAAGACCGAGCTGCCAACCTGTAAAACTTTCAAGACATCTCGTCTTAACCATTTCGAAAGTGAGAGAAAACAAGACTTACAAAACAAAAGAACAATTCTCCTGCCGGGTAATAATGGGGGATTGTTCCGCGTCTTCCAGATGTAATAAATGCTGTGCCATTTAGGAATCAGTGGTTTGTTTTATCTCGAAGCAACATCTCTCGTAAATCACCGCTAACCCATGAAAAAGTAAAGAGAAAAGGCTTTGAATCAACACAAGAAAGTTATTGTTTTTTGTTTTATTTCTTCGGAAATTTCATCGGAGACGCTAAACGGCTGTGAAATAAGGGGTTTTAAATAAGCCCAAACACAATGGTGCCGCGTCCCACTTAACATAACTTTCCGGCATTCCACAGACGAGCGGCCTACAACGTGATCAATCACAGAGCAAGCTCTCATTAAAGATGGCTGCCCATACAAAGCTAAAGGTTAGATATCACCAGACAGACCTTTAACTACCCACCCCGCACAGGCCTTGTGCCCACGAGCAGGAGAGCAGCTGGTAAACACTAGTGAAGGTCAGAGGAACCTCTCATTTCCAGCTTTTTATCCCCTTTAAGGGGTCGTTCAACTTTGGGGATATTATTTTTCTACTTATGGAGCTAAAAATCATTTTGGAATTCGGTTTCAATGAAAATGTTCCACCATTTGCCTTTTGTTGCCTTTGAGTTGCTGGATGCAGGAGTTTTTTGAGACTCTCAGTGAGCTCTTGCAACTTACTTGTCTCTTTTTACTTCTGAGTTCCTCTCGGCTGGTTTATTACGACAGATCACACAAACGTTGGATATGCAGGAAACAACGATCCTGTATACGTGAGTGTACCGCCCAGATGTCAGCAGCCGGGCTGCTCAGATCCGGATCTGCGGTGTGGCTCGAGGGGTCTCCGGACCCAGGGGTCTCGCGGACACTTCGAAATAAAAAAAGGGTTTGTTGGTATGTGGGGATATTGTATACAGTCCGTGACGCCACCCACGGTGTGTGGTAAAATGGGGTACCACCGCTGCTATTAGGGAGCACCCGGGGCGTTGGGATGACGGCTAGCTGTTGTTAACCCTCCGTGGATAGGGATGGATGCCCCGGGCCCAGTGTCTCTGTGCTGAGGATAGTGATTACAGGGGCCGGCGCGCCCGGACGGACCGGGGAATGTTGGTGTACTCACTATTGAAGAAATCACACAAGTCCGTGGTAAACCAAGGTGCCAGTGGCCGGAGCTCCGCGGCCGGGTGTATTCTGGCCCCTCACCCGGGGTGATGGTCTGTGTCACGTTCCTCTGCACTGTGTTTGTGGTGTGGTGAACTTCCCGGTGTGGAACATGGGAGTCCGCTCCCGGTACTTTTGCTGGGAGCCTTGCCCGCTCACGCTGGCCCTTGGGATCTACCGGGCCCTGGCGGATGCCCTATCCCTCGCGGTGGGCTGTTGTCTGCTTTTTTTGGGACTTTGGTTGGGACAGGACCTATAATCCTGCCCTCAATTTGTTAATTAGCTAGGCCGTTGGTTCCGGTCCTGGCTTTAGGGTTCGAGTACCCCCTCTGTGCACGGTTTCCAGGTCGGTTCTCCGGTGTCGTACCGACGGGCCCCTACCCTGTCCCGGTCCACCTCGGATCTCCGGCAGCCGTCTTCCCATCTCCTGTCAGACACTGACCACTGTCTGCCACCTAGCCAGTACGCCGGGGCTCCAACCCCGATGCCTTTGCTCTCTGACTTTTCTCGCACTTCTCCTTCTCCTCTCTCACTCCTGCTCCTTTCACTTTTAACTCAGAACTTCGACTTCTCTTTTCCCGCCCCCAGGTTCTCTAGACCCCTAGGTGGGCGTTCTCCATCCGCCTAGTCCCGCCCACTGGTGTGCCTTTCCTTCCCTGGGGGGGGGGGGTGACTAAGATTTTGTTGGCTGGTGTAACGCTGTGAGGGATGGTGTTATGCGGGGGGATATTCTATGTGTGACTACCTGGGACTCCAGGGCGTCACATGAGCGCCTAATTAAATCCGATTCCAAAAATAAATTTTAACCCCAAATACAAGAATTTAAGGACATAAATGTCCCCAAAGATGTGCAACCTCTTTACAGTATCCTTAACATGAGCATTTTATAAAACATGCAAAACAGTGAAGCAGGTAATAAAGCCATGTATATTCACTCTCCACCCAATTAGCCTGTGAGCTGCAGCTTGTACTAACTAGTGTGAGATCTCAGCAGCAACAGGGAAGAGGAACACTGAAGAGCTGTCAATCATGCTAGGTACCAGAAGAATGAGCAGAGACAAGAGACACTTAAGGCTACTTTCACACATCCGGTTTGAGCAGTGCGGCTCAATCCGGCTGTGAAACCTATGCAACGGATGCGGCGAAAACACTGCATCCTTTGCATACGTTTTTTACATGCGGCCCGTCCGTTTTTTTCCGGTTGCGGCACGCTACTGAGCATGCGCAGTGGAAGAAACCGCATGCGGCGGCCGAATGCGTTTTTTTCCGCATCGCGCCGCATCCGGCGTCCATAGGCATGCATTGAATAATGCGCCGCAGCGGCCGGATGCGGCGCGATGCGTTTTTTTTTGCCGGAACAAAAAACGTTGCAGGCAGCGTTCCATCCGGCCGCGGCATCGGCTAAATCTGCTGCATGTGGCAAAAACCGGACCGAACGCAAGCCCATGCGGCACAATACGGCACTAATTTAAGTCTATGCAAAAAAAAAAACGCAACCGGAGGCAAAAAAAACGGTTGCGGTTTTTCTGCAGAGCGCCGTATTGTGCGGCAGAGCAAAAACCGGATGTGTGAAAGTAGCCTTAGAGCTGTTAATGAGGCTAGGTGGGAGGAGAATGAGAAGCAGCAGGGAGGAGGGACAGTGAGAAGCTGTCAATCAAGATAGGTAACAGGAGAATAAGCAGCAGCAGGGAGGAGGGACAGTGAGGAGCTGTCAATCAAGATAGGTAACAGGAGAATGAGCAGCAGCAGGGAGGAGGGACATTGAGGTGTTGTTAATCAAGCTAAATAAGAGAATGAGCAGCAGGGATGAGGGACACTTAAGGGCTGTCAATCATGCTAGCTGGGAGGAAAATGTACAGCAGCAGGGAGGAAGAACACTGAGGAGCTGTCAATCATGCTAAGTGGGAGGAGAATGAACAGTAACATGGAGGAGGGACACTGAGGAGCTGTCAATCATGCCAGGTACCAGGAGACTGAGCAGCAGCATGGAGGAGGGACACTGAGGTGCTGGTAATCAAGTTAAGTAAGAGGAAAATGAGCAGCAGTAGTAAGGAGGGACACTGAGGAGCTGTCAATCCAACAGGCTAAATGAGAGGAGATGGCGTAACAGTAAGTAGCAGCACATGATTGATATTGCCAGTGACTGACTGCAGTGGTCACATTACTGATGGACAGAAGATCATCATTGTAGGACCAAAAGAGTATCAGCGCCATAAGAGATTCAGGAGTAAGTTATGCTTAGTGCTTTTGACACGTCCACACCGGGGCTGTGGTTTGATTCGTTACCGGGTGGCGGTTCTGGTTCTGGGGCACCGCAGTGGCATGGTCCGGTTCCGTGACCTTGGCGGTGTCAATCAAAAGAGATGGGGGATGGATGATGGGTATGGTAGTTTGTGATGTCACCTGTGGTATGTGGCAAGTAGGGTTCTGCCGCTGCGGGATGGGGGCCTCTGGGGCAGATGGTGACGCAGCTTAAATGGTGTAGCTCTCCACAGGCAGAGCTGGGCCCCAGGGTGGATGATGGTGGTAGTAGTAGTCTATGATGGCGGGAGCAGACGAATAATGGAGCGATACAGGGGTGCAGTCTAAAGGTTTTTACTCACTGTAGCCAGTTACACAGACGCCAGGGACCACCTTTGGAGTGCCGGGATTCACCATGATGGGCTCCAGCCGATCCCGGGTAGTTCGGAGGTCTAATCTGGTGCACTTTTCTGAAGTGTACCTTATCCTGGCTGACTCCTTTGCTTGCTTCTCCCTCCTGATTTGCGCCTTCGATCACTGAAGCCTGTATCAGTGCCCGTGAACCCTGTGGGGTGGCGTGAAGCTCTATCCCTTTGGTCCTTGAGGGTCACTTTCCAGTGAATTTGTGGCGGTGGTAGCTTCGGTACGTGCAGACACATCAGCCGCTGGTTTTGCTACCGGAGCCCATAGGTTATATTCCCCTAGCCTAGGGACCAGTCCCCGTGTTGCAGCCAAGTCCTTCCACCAGTAGATTATATATGGAACAAGGCCACCAGAGGTTAGCTCCTGTGGTCTCTAGGACCCCTTCTGTCTGTGCCCGGGCCGAGCGGTACCTGCTCCAGGCTGCGGGTCTTAGCTCCTCCACTCCTCTTTCTCTCCTCCATACTCTACACACTGTGTTCCCACTTGTAATACTGTGTTCCCACTCCTAAGACTCCACCCCCCCAACCTGGCTTCGGGTATAATCACGCCCTTGCCATGTCTAATGAGGTGTTTCTGAGCCTGTTTGTTGTGCTTTGTGTGAATCGGTGTTTACCTCCTCCTTACCCGAGATGGAATACCACACCTCTGGATGAGGTGCAGTACCTCTGTGGTGACTGAAGCCTCAGGGGCGCCACATTTTATTTTTTAACATCCAAATTTGGTGCAGTACATTTTTTCTCAGTTTACCAATGACATAGCTGTATAAGGGCTTGTTTTTTGGGAGCTCCTGAATGATATTTAAGGTGGTGAAGAAAAGAGCCATACAATCACTGCAGCATAATGTTCAGATTGTCTTCACTCAAAAATCCTAAAAAGTTCCTATTTTCTCCAAAGTATTTGTCTGTATTTTTGCACTCATATGAGCAGAGCGGTGGCTGAGCGGTTGGCACAGTGTTGGCATGTCTCCTGGGGTTCACGCTTCCTCCCCATGTCTGTATGTGTTTACTCTGTGACTTCTTCGATGTAGCCTCTTGTACAATGACAATGTGGAATAGCATAAAACCTATTGCCCTTAAATGTCAAACATTTCATGCTACTAAATGACCAGGAAACAAAAAGCCCCAGGTGATGCCGTCACTGACACATGACCGACCACCAAGAATTACACAACCCAAAGGTCAGAGGATTGGGTTGTGTGCTTTATATCCCAGAAGAATTTTTTTTTTCTTCCAATGCAGGTAAGGAGAAATAATTAACCCTTTAAGGTCTGACCTATTTTTGGCACCACCAATTTCTCCTTATTTCTTCCAGACATTTCAAGAGTCCTGATTATGTCTTACCATGAACAAAATTGTATGGTGACACGCTGATTTTATTTTGCAGGACAAGTTTTTAGTGACTCTGTTAGGTTATGTGCACAAAGCATCTTTTACATCTCAGTGTATCCGCCGTTTTTGTCACATGAACCGCACACTGATGTGATCCGTGTGACATCAGTGTGAAACATTCCGGAAGACACCTCACTGAAATTAAATGTATTTTTATACTTATCTGTCTCGGTACAGCTGTTGCTTCCGGGCCGGCTCATTATGCTCATGAATATTCACTACAATAACTGCGGACCCGGAAGCAAGTGTGACAGCAGTGCTGGAGACAGGAAAATGTGACGCCCTGGCCTATCAGGTCGTCACAGGGTATTGTGCAACCTGCCCTTCTGCACAGTAACCTCATCCTCCTTATAATAATAATAATAATCTTTATTTCTATAGCGCCAACATATTCCGTAGCGCTTTACAATTCAGGAGGATCATATACAAACAAGTAACAGTTATAGAAATACAATATTTAGAGGGAAAAAAATACAACCCTGCTCGTGAGAGCTTACAATCTACAATGAGATGGGGGGAGAGGCAAGGTTCAGGCACGAGGAGGGCATCATGAAGGGTGATGCTGGCCGATTCTAACATCTCTTGGAGCCCCTCCCTCCATAAGCAGACGTCACTTCTATGGCAGAAGCTTAGTAAGTTTCACGTTTATACCTTTTATTTTAATGTAACTGTTATGCCGTAATGTGTATTGTTCCCTTTTGTAAATTCCTGTATATTCTTTAAACACTGCCTATTTTCGGATTAAATATATAAAAATTTAAGAGTTTCTTTCCTTATGCTTTATATACGAATCCAAAACCCCGAAGGGCCTTATGCTATCTGAAACGGGTCCCCAGCTACCTGTAGAAAGTCTGGGTGGTGGCAGCGTAATTGTTATTGCATAGAATTATTGGAGTGCTATCATTAAGGGTACCGAGGTATATAAATATTCCATTAGCAGGAATTGGGGATATATACATTTACCCTTGCTGTGAGACCTCCAATATTTGGCATTATCAGCTCAGCAGCCTCATCTTATGCATTGTCCTGCAGTACCAAAAGTGGCCTGCAGACAAGGGGGGCGCTAGAAAGTAGTCGTGTGTAACAAATCAGTGAACAGCTGCGGATTTCTGAGTGACTTCCCCGCCTGTTCGTGACAAATTGGTCTCTCCTCGTGCTCCTTGGTTACGGATCCTTGTTCTTTGGTGTTACTAAGATCAGAGCCAGTCAAAACCCTAGGAACACTTTGCACCACAGCCGCCAGACACACCATTGGGGGTCCTGAAGGGAATAGGGCCACCCACTTGGGGGGTTGGTAGGGGAAAGTGGAAAGTGAGAAGAGAGAAAGAAGGTGAAGGAGGAGGAGTGTGGAGTGGTGTCTCTCGTAGTGAGAAGTCACCGTTTTGGGAGCAGGGCTCCTTGAGACTACTAGGTGGCAGACGTTGGTCTGGGCCTGGTAAGAGCTGGAACCCCGGTCGCAGGGGATTGTGTCAAGGGGCACGGATCTGCCGAGGAGGGCAGCCGGCGGCCTTGAGCCATCTCTGGGCAGGGGCCAGGGCACGACGGGGTACGTGGACGCTAGGCCGGGAAGTAGCGTCCTGGTAATTCACCCGCGTTCAAGCGTCCTTTTAATTCACCCGACGAGGACGGAGCCTTCAAGATTCGTTCTCCACCGGCTCCAAAATCGGGGTACTAGCACAACGAGGGTATAGGACTTTCCCAAAACATAGTCCAGAAAATACCAAGCGTGAACCCTGAGAGCAAGCTCACTCCGTTAGCCATACGGGTGAGTGGGACCCAACACTACAGGGTCGAAATAGTGAAGAAGGTGCCACGGAAAAGGTCACAGGCTAACAAGCAACACCAAGGGCATGGATCCAAGCGTGCTCCCTCCTTGCTGCAGCGGTGCTCAGAATTCTGGTTTACAATCTGTCGTTGTCAGTATTCTTGGACTGAGTGAGTACGCAGAAACCCTTTCCTTTCCCAACGGCCCCCCTCACTACCATCACCGGGCCCCGGGGCAAACCCCCCCCTCCCCACGGAGGGGACAAACACCTTGCTGCCATACCACCGCCACCGGGCGCTCCCAACAGCAGCGGTGGTACTCCTTCTTACCACGCACCGTGGGTGGCGTCACTAACTTCCTATTCCCCTGTACATAATTCTCCCCTTTTCACTTCGAGTATCTGCACGACTCCCCTCCCGGGTCCGGAGACCCCTCAACCCACCGCGGTTCCGGATCCGAGCGGCTCGGCCGCCAACACGGGGGTGGTACAAAAGTATACCGACTCATGCTGTCCATGTGCTATCTGGTTGTCACACGGCTAGCACACGGACAGCACACAGAACACACACACACTGACACACGCATAGCCCACGGAACTCTACAATGGACAGTGCAAAACGTTTGTTTTTTGCACGGACGTGTGAATAGGACCTTAAGAAGCTTTGACCTAGTTCATTAACCTTGAGATGTAGGGGGTTGTGGGAAATCACTGATGAAACGTATTATTTCACCTTATATAGTTTGTTCAGATACATACATGTGACACAGATCAAAGATGGCTGCTGATTCTTATCCTCTACACCCTGCCCTGGTATGCAGGGAATGCAGGGAATGTCCAGAGGAAAGAAGATCACAAATAAGAAGACCTACTAGTCAACCTAGAGGACCAACCCACTGCTGACCTTATAGTCACACCCACCGATGATATCATGGATCTGCCCACTGATGACATCACTGATCCATCCACCGATGACATCACTGATCCAACCACCAATGACGTCACTGATCCCCCATCGATGACATCACGAACCAACCCACCAATAATGTCACAGACCAACCCACTGATCGGCCCATGGCCTAACTCATTGCCCAACCCATTGACCAATAGGCGTATTCGAGCATGACCACTGTAGAGCTAACCACGCCCTGTTCCAATGTTTATATACGTCAATGCTCTGTTCAAATAAAAGCTCTTGAAGCTGCGTCATTCTTTGATAAAGGAGAGATTCACTTCCGACTGCGTGTCTGGTGTCAATTCTTTCGTGCATGCACTTGATCCATACTAATTAGGTCAGGAGCAAACAACTAGTGAACATTTCAAAGTGTTGTTCACCCTAACGCTTTCTTCCTTTCTTCTTCTTTCTTTCACTTTCTTTCTTTTTTCTTTCTTTTCTTTCTCCCACTCTTCCTTTTTCATTTCTTTCTTCTGTTCTTGCTTCTTTTTTTTTTCTTTCATTCTTTCTTTTTTTTCTTTCTTTCTGTCTCTCGTTCTGTCTTTTTTATCTGTCATTCTTTAATCTTTTTTCTTTCTACCATGCTTCTTTCTTTCTTTCTTTCTTTCTTTCTTTCTTTCTTTCTTTATTTATTTCTTTCTTTCCTTCTTTCTTTCTTTCTTTCTCTCTTTTTTTCTTGTAGATAGGGGGCTCTACTAGAAATGCCTCTCAGTAGAGGGTTATATTTATAGGTGGTATGATAAAACCTAGTCATTTAGAAGATTACTTAAAGTGGGTAAACATAAGTTATAGAACCACTTGCTTAGAGGACGATCTGAGCTGGTCAGGGACCTATTTATATGAAAACAAGGCAGGGATTACTTTTTTCTTTGGAGGGGGGAGGAGTTTACGACTCGCCCACCCCAGGGCTTTGGGTGACCCGGTGTCAGGCCGGACTAGTCCCGAGTAGTCAGCGGTGGCGGGGCCCGACTCCGTGACCTTGGCGGGGTCAATTAATATAGCGGCTGTGGGGGTGATGATCAATAATAAAGTTTGTGGAAATATAGATTTGTGACGCCACCTGTGGATTGCGGCTATGGAGCCGCCGCTGCTGGATGGGGCCTCCGGGGCTGGTGTAATGGCAGCTAAGATGGCTCTAATCCCCACAGGTGGAGCGGTACCCCGGGACAACTGTTAGTGCTCGTTAGAGTCTATGGGGTTGGTGAATGGTGCGGTGCAGACTGAATCAGACGACACAGGGCTTGCAGTTCAGATGTTTTACTCACTGTTCAGTTCAATTCGGCCGCGAACTGGTTGCCCACGGCGTGCCAGGATCCCCTGTCAGGTGCCTCCGCCGATCCCAGGTAGTTCAGAGGTCGATACCAGTGCACCCCTCTTGTGTCTCTTTCCCTGACTGTCTACTCAGCCTTGACACTATTAGATGAACTGGTCTTGGCCTCCACCACAGGACCTGAACAAGGGGCTTGCCTCACTGGTTTCTTGCCCTCTTCTCAGGGGAACTGTGGCAGGTTGTGGCCCTGGGCGCTTGCAACCACCCCGAGACTTCGGTGTTACTTTATGAGGAAATGTCTTTCTTCCCTCTGTCTGCGGACCGTCCCCGAATGCAGCCAGATCCCTCCACCCGATCTTCTTGTGGAACAGGCCACGAGCCAATAAGCCCTTCCGTGGCCCTGGAATCCTTTCTTGCCTTCTTTATGTGTCACCTGGACCTAACTAGACCCCAGGATCTCCACCCGGAACTTCCTTCTGTCACTTTCTCTCCTTCACTCTCCTGAGGTAACTACCTCCCTCTGTCTCCCTCAGACTAGACTGAACTTAAACTTCCTGGTTCCCTTATCTACTCACACTTGCTGACTCCTCCCACACACCCACTGGCTAGGCCCCACCCACACTATTAATGACCAGGAATGGGAATTACGGCCCCATGAATGCATCTATGGGGGTTGCTGCCACTATCCCTGACCCAGTGTATGCCTACCAATTGGTGTGTGCAAGTTTTAGTCTGTGGACCGGTATGTGACCCCATTCTTACCCAGGATGGGACATCACACCTCTGGCTGAGGTGCAATATCTCTGTGGCGACGGAAGCCTCAGGGGCGCCACATTTACAGCAGATTTGTAGCAAACACATTTAGCTGCAACCCCAGTGACAAAACCCTAAATTGCAGTATATTGTACTAAGCCCTTCGCTAACATTTCTGAGCTTGAATACTACTCTGCAGCAATGATGTCATTTAAGTCAATATTAGACATGAGTGGATCGTTTGATTTGCCAGTTTCACCTAATTTTGCCAGGAAATTCGATTTGCGGAAAATGAATTAGTAAAAATAAAGCAAAGCCTATATTTGCCCTAAAAAGACATGTGTAACTCTTTGACCTACCCCTCGCTCTCTCTTTATCAATTCTGTATTATTCTCTTTTCCTCATCTTCCCCGCTGGGCTGTCACTCACTACAGTGGAACCGTAGTTTACGAGTAACCCGGTTTGCGAGTATTCCGCTTAACGAGCACAGCTTGCTGTAAATTTGTAACTTAGTTTACGAGCAATGCTTTGCCGTACGAGCAAAATATTCACCGCACACACTTCCGTTTCCGCACATCCACCGCGCTCTGACCCGCTCTTACAATCCGCACAAACACACACAAATACACACAAGCACGCACGCACATACACATATTATGCTCACCTTACCTTCCGTTCCATCGCCGGCCTCACTGTTCTTGTAGTTCGCCGGCACAGGATGTGTATTGGGTAACCATCGCGACGAAGGAGTAACTTCTTCTGTCACACGCTACTCAAAGGCAGCGCGCTGACCAATCAGAGGCAATCAGAGGCAGGAGCGCCTTTGACGTCAGCACTCTGGCAGCGGAAGCTCCGGCATCGGTCACGATAGTTACCCGATACACATTCTGTACCGGCGAACTACAAGAATTATGAGGCCGGCGATGGAACGGAAGGTAAGGTAAGCATAGTACGTGCGTGTGCGTGCGTACTTGTGTGTTTGTGTGTTTGTACGTGTTTGTACGTGTGTGGAATGGCACAATAGGGGACCAGGATGGGACATTGAACAAGTTGTGGAACGAATTGTCTGCATTGCAATGATTTCCTATGGGAAATTTTGCTTTACTAGACGAGTAACTTGGTTTACAAGCATACTCCCAGAACGAATTGTTCTCGTTAACCATGGTTCTACTGTAGTTGTACATTTTCATCTGTGCTTTATGACTTTCTCTCCCTAACCTTATAGCAAAGCTCTGAGCTGTGATGTAGTCTCACTATCTAGACCACAACATGGCTGCTGCATTCCCTTCCTTGGCTTTAATACAGGCTATGACACTCCCTCCTGATTGGCTGTGCTATACCATGTGATGTAATAGTTGCAAGGCATTATGGGGAAGTCCATTTGACTATAATCTATCATGATCCAGGACCGGTATTCCCCGCTCCAGAGTTTCCCAGACCTGTTCTGGTCATGTCAGGGGTTAACTCCCATCAGCCTCATTCTGGTTTCAGGAGACACTATATACAGTATGGTCTCTGCACCAGCATTCCAGCGCTGGTTATAGCTTTGCTCTGCAGCCTGTGACTGGCTCTGGTGAGATTTCTTGTTTGATCTGACTCCTTGATAGTGTTCTGACTTGTATCCTTCCCCGTTCGTCTGTCCCAGTCCCTGACTTCCCACACCTGTCAGTTGTTTACCCACCCTGGTTCATCCTCCTTCCCGTGATTGTGTCTCCTCACCCTCCGGTCTTGTCTTCTGTTCCCTGTACCCTTTGTGTTCCCCTCTGCATTCCTGATCTCCTGGCATCCGACTTCGGTTCTGACCTGATTTTGATCCTCCCTTTGCAGTGACTTGAATTTCCTGGCTAGACCCTGACTGCTTGACTACTCTATTGCCTCCTGGTGGTTCGCCTGTGAACTCCCTGCTGAAGTTACTCTGCTGTAATCCAGCCTCCTTTCTGTTACAGTGTTACTTTGACTCTCCATCACTACTCTGCTGCCACCTTGTGAGGAATACGCTGTACTACGTCTTACCAGCCCTTTGTATAGCGTGACATAATCCTTCAATGGCTGATGGAATCTTCTACAATATGTAAAATGGTAGAGGTCATTGTAGGCGATTGGCACAAACCAAATTGCATAATATATGAATTTGTCAGGTTCGGCAAGTTCCAAAAACTTCAAGACAATATTAAGTTGCTTCAAACTGATTCACTCATCTTTGGTCAATGTATATATATGTATATATAGCGCCCCTGAACCCTTCAGGGTGCTACAAGGTTCTGCATCCCCACCAGGATGCAGGGCCTACCCCCTTAGGGACCCAGAACCCCAGTGCCAGTACCAACAAAAACCCAGGTAATCCCAGTTTCTCCAACAAATCCCCCATACAATCTTACTTCGCTAGGGTGGGACCAATGGATGGCCGCCTAGAGGTGGAGCCACTCCAGTGCACTAGTTGACCAGGTGGGGAGGGGCAGACTGTGGAGAGTAGTCAGTTGAGAGTTTACAGCAGGAGTGTGAAGGTGGAAGTGAAGTGACACCCTGACTCAGGTTAACGGTGACCTGGTACCCAGGAGAAGTGGTTGCCGGTGGAGTACGGTGGAGTACTCCTGAAACTACGCACTGACAGGGTAAAGGACCCTAGGACAGGAAGAGCTTCAAGCTGAAGGCCAAAGGGGACAATCAAGGGCATTGCTGACCCTAAAGAATTTGAAGACTCAGTAGCAAAGGGAGAGCCGGAGACAGGACCAGAGACACCAACCCCACAGGGTTCACGCTACGGTCAGGTGGACAGAGGTGGACAAACCACAGAACGGGGACCCCCAGTGTTCTATACCACGGGGACCCACTTACCAGAGACAGGTGCAGGGGAAGAAGGTACCAGAGAACCAAACTGGCACTGGGAGGACGAAGGGGACCTGGAGGCGAAACCAGCCGGCCTCGGGCAACCAGTTAACATCTTCAGAAAGTGAGAAAACCAGTTGCACTGAATACCTGTCTGGACTCCTTCTTCCGACGCCCACTGCACCATACACCCGCTGGGGCAATACCCTACTTGCGGAGGGACTACCATAATAGCTGCACATTCCATCAGCCACAGTAGAGACATTCTGCAGTGGCGGTGGCCCCTTATATCTAGCCGCAACAGCGCAAATGGCTTCACGAATAAACTTTATTCACCAATCCCCTGTAAATATCCCCATTATAAAAAGGGCCCAGGCACGGAGCCGGGTAACGGCCACCACCGTGACATCCCCAATACAGACTGTGCCCGAAACCGAGTACCCCATATCCCTGGGTGCTACAAATACATCACCACTGTGGTCAGTTGTTGGTCTAGATTTGAGATTGGAAGAGGTTGTGCATCAGCTGCAGCATGTATTATAAAGAAAGATATATGAAGTCAGTAAAACATGTTGAAAGAATATCTCCAGCAGACGTGGACGCCTCTTACGGGACTCTGGCGTGTGATACAATGATCCGCCTGACATTCAAGTTTACAAAACTGCAGCAATTTACAAATCAAAGCTGATAAAGTAAATGTGGTTTTCCTACAATTATGTCCCGGTGCTTATTGGCGCAGTGACCCAGATACCAGAGGATAAACAGCGGGAGTGATAATTTGTGTAGTCAGGAGAAATATATTTTTACAGAATTATATTCAATCATCTTGTCAGAAGAAAATATATCATGTCCTTGTGTGTAGATTTCAATATACAAATTAGATAGGATCGGACAAGACACATAAACGCCTAGCCGGAGTGCAATAGCCGTAATGTAAATAATATGGATGAATGGAGAGATTTTCTAATGTTACAATAATTGTCTTCTTTGCAAATCCCATTAAATATTATGTGTACAGCTCCCATGAAGACGTATGTGTATCCATGGTTCTGCTTCTCATTTGTTCGATCCATGCTCGTCGGTGGGTGGCTCGAGCTCTTCCATGGACCCGGGGGTCACGTCGCTCTGAAAGGGGGTTGGCGCTACACGTAGGGACTTCGGTGGGGAGGTCCACGGCCGGAGCCACGATGGTTTGCAGGGGGATTTATGTTCGTGACGCCACCCATGGGTTGTGGTGAATGGATGGACACCACCGCTGCCGTTGACTAGGCTCCCGGGGACGGTGTTGCGCAGCTTGGTGTTGACCCCCTCCGTGGGTAGGGGGATGATGGTCCTGGGGGCCCGAGGAAGGTGCTGAGGTGAGGGGATGGATGCGTGCTGGTGCGGTGCGGCGCGGTGCGCGGCCCGAAGGCACTGGTGTACTCACTATGATAAAACAAACTGGAGTCTCTGGTAAACCAAACGAGATGATGAACGGTGCCCGCAGCCGGCTGCAGCTTCCCCTTAACAGGTTGGTGGTTTCCGCCTTTTTCCTGCACCTCTTTAGCGTAAACGTTATGACTCCTATGCCTAAGCAACGGTAGTCCCCAGCTTGCTGTGTGTCGGGAGAGCCCTGTTTGCCCGCAGACGCTGGCCCCTTGGGTCTCTATGCCTTGGCGGTGGCTTTACCCTAATGGTTGGGCTGTTGTCTTCAGTCGGGTCTTGTGTGGGAAAGGTCCTAAAGTCCAGTCCTCAATCAGTTGATTTGACTTAGCCTAGTTGTTTCTGGGCCTCGTACTGGGTCTGAGTACCCCTTCTGGTGCTCCGGTTTCCAATCTGTTCCCAGGTACGGTACCAGCAGGCTACCGCCCGTCCCCGGTCCCTACGGTTCCACCGGCTGTAATCCCAGCTCCTGCAGGCGGCCACCACCGTCTGCCTCTTTTTCCAAAGGTGACTGGGCTCCAACCCAGACACCTAGTGTAGACTTTGGCAGGCCTGAGCACAGGTCTGTTCTTGAACTTGACTCTCTTCACTTCCTTCCACTGTCAAGACTAATCTAGACTGTTTTCCCGCCTCCGGGCCTGTGAACTCCTCGGTGGGCGGAGCCAACCACCTGGCTCCGCCCCCTGGTGTGGACATCAAACCCGGAGGGTGGTGACAAAGGTTTGTAGTTTGTCTGCTGTCACCTTTCTAAGGGGAGGAGGTGTGTGTGTGCACGGGACTACCTGGGATGACCTGACTAGTCCAGGGCATCACATTTGCTCATCACTAGTACTGAGCACTCGAGCATGGTAGTGCTTGCTCATCACTAGTACCGAGCACTCGAGCATTGTAGTGCTTGCTCATCACTAGTACCGAGCACTCGAGCATGGTAGTGCTTGCTCATCACTAGTACCGAGCACTCGAGCATGGTAGTGCTTGCTCATCACTAGTTCCGAGCATTCGAGCATGGTAGTGCTTGCTCATCACTAGTATCGAGCACTCGAGCATGGAAGTGCTTGCTCATCACTAGTACCGAGCACTCGAGCATATAGTGCTTGCTCGTCACTAGTACCGAGCAATCGAGCATTGTAGTGCTTGCTCATCACTAGTACCGAACACTCGAGCATGGTAGTGCTTGCTCATCACTAGTATCGAGCACTCGAGCATGGTAGTGCTTGCTCATCACTAGTACCGAGCACTCGAGCATGGTAGTGCTTGCTCATTACTAGTTCCGAGCATTCGAGCATTGTAGTTGTGAAGCCCCGCCGGTGCTGTGTCGGTGCATACCTTCAGGGACTCCACGTAGCTGGTTCTGGTCACAGGTAGGGAATCTTCGGTTTTGATCGTGACGCCACTCTCAGTATTGCGGTCAGTGGGGACCGCCACTGCAGGTTAGGGGACGCCTGGGGCTGATGGTGGGTGCAGTCGGATGTAGTAGCCTCCTGAGAGTGAGGCAAGCCCCAGGGCCCTGTGTAGGTTTGTAGTACCACAAGTCGCAGAATGACTCACACAGGCAGAACTGTCTTTCAAGGGCTTTACTCACATTTGATGGCAGGGTGAGTAGCCCGGGCGTAGCTGGGATGAACCAGATGGGAACCAGGTATCCTTCAGGCTGACTTTACGAGGGTGACTACTGACTCGCCTTCCTTAGCCCTTGGTGGTTTGGGGTGACCCTGACTTTGAGTCCCTATGGGGGTCGCCCAGGGAAGATGCTGCAGCCTCTCTCCCCCTTTTGTTTGCCGTTTGCTTGTTCCCCGGACCAGGCCACTCCAGCTGCTTGCCTCCTGTGACCTATGGGCCCTCACTGCGGTTACGTGGCTGCGGCTTTTGTGGTGTTGTGGTGTGGGCTTTGAGAGCCCCACACCGGCAGGTTTAGCAGAAGAAAGCTGGATCTATCTTCGCTTCGGGATCTGCCGCCCGGTTGGGCCTGGTGCTCTCTAGCAGTCTCCTTACTTCCCACTCCGTGCTTTCTCTCTAGCTGAAGCTGGCTTTCAGGTAGCACTCCTAGTTGACCGTTCTCCCCCGTCAGTAGCCACTGCGCGGGCGCTGTTAGACAGCATCAACCCCACAGGTCTGCTCCTCACTGAGCCCTCTGGAGTTCTCCTCTAACTGACTCACTGCTCCTCCTCTCCTGTTCTTGCCTACGCCACCTAGCAACCAGACTCTCTTACCACACCCCTTGAGAGGAGATGGAGGCTTTTGGCCCCCTCCACTATTCCAGTGAAGGTCAAGGCTTTTCCCCCTCCTGGGACCCCCAGGGGTCCTCTCATGGGTACATGTGTGAGACCTGATCACTATGCGCCTGTGTTCCACACCCCTGTCAGCCTTCTGGATTACCTGTATTGTACTGTCCCCAGCATGGGTGCAGTACTCAGTGGTGCCTGACCAGGTCAGGGGCGCCACATTCCCCCTTAGTTATCACCAGCACGTCCTCGGGCTGCAAGACAACATTTTAAAATGCATAAAACATTAAAACATGGTAAAACTTTTAAAACCACCAGGTACCATACATCACCACCCTCCACCCACAAGTCCGTTAACCCACCCAAAACCCTTTCACGTTGGCCGCGACTTCAGCCACTTCTGGCAGGATGTAGAGGCGGCTTTCATGGGCTGGTGGTCTTCAGGGTATACCTGGCCTGGTGGATCCGCGCCTTCAGCCTCTTCTGGCAGGATGCAGAGGCGGCCTCCACAGTTGGTGCTGACCAGGTACCCTCTTTGTGGTGGTGAGCCAAGGCCCCATAAACAGGCGTGCTCTCTGGTTGCAGGTGAGCCAAGGCCCTATATACGGACGGGCTCCTCCTGGTTGCAGACGAGCCAAGCCCCTAAACAGGCTGACTCTGGTGGTGGTGGTGCCCTCTGGTGTAACTATTTACACTGCGAGAGTTTGTGGCTATAGCCAGTTCATAGCCTTAAGGTTTATGGTTTTCTCACAATAGTTTTTGTGGGCACATGCTTAAACGTGAACGTTGCAAAACAAAACTTTCAAACTGGTCGAAACAGTAACTTCTTACTTTCCTTTACTTTACTCCTCTTTACCAGGGCTTGAGCCTGTATGGCTGCGGCACCTGCTGCTTTCCTGCTCTTTATCGTCGTCTGTGGTCGTTTCATCTGTAGGTTCCTTGTCTTTTCTCTCTTGATCTTCATCTGTGTCTCTATCTCTGTCTTTTCTTTCTTGTAGCATGGGGTGGCTGTAAGGTTTGCTGGTACATAGTGCTACGTCAAGCGCATACAATCCTCTTTCGCCTTGATGCATAGTAAACTGGACTGAATCTCCCATCTTTAGATTTCTGCCAGGGTGTCCTCTGGGCAGATTAGCTCTGACGTCTCTCCTATTGACGAAGATACCTTCCTTTATGCCAGGTGCTACGATGAATCCATATCCACTTCTCAGATTGAAATCCTCCACTACTCCTCTGAAAAGGGGTCCTCTGGCCTGGGCTTTGGACCTTCTCAGGGCTCGTTTTTCTTGCAGGTCTCTGGCCGTGACTTCTCTCTGCTCTGGGGATGACGGTGCAGGGGATAGTTGCGTTCTGTTGCGGTGTGTCTTACGGGCTGGATTCTGTAGGGTGCAGCTCACAAACTCCCAGGTAAGGCTTTTGGGCAGTTCTTCTTCTGCAGATGGTGTCAGGTCTTCCTCATCCCAGCGAGAATAGGGCAGCATCTCTGGCTCTGGGTATGGCTCTGGAGTCAGCCTCTCAACCTCCTGGCCTCCTCCCCCCCTTAGTTCTTCCTGGCACTCCTTGGGTAGCAGTGCTGGGGATGGACTTCTTTCTGCCGGCCCAGGTGGGGAACTCTTTGCCGTGGTTGCTGCGGGAGCTGTCGGGATACTCTTTGGGGTGTGCGGAGGGAGCATGTACCGCTCCACCATCTCCCGTGGGAACTTAGCTTCCAGGTCGGCTTTTAGCTGCCAGTATGCGGAGTCCTCACCTACCAGAGATTGCCTAGCAGGGACTTCCTGAACCTGGGGAGCCTTGTCTGCTCTGGCCTTGCAGGCCGGGGTAAATGGTACGTCAGCCTTGTCTTGGCGGGCCGCGCCTGGCATGGCGGCGGCCTGGTCTTGGCGGGCCGCGCCCTGTTTGGCGGCGGCCTGGTCTTGGCGGGCCGCGCCCTGTTTGGCGGCGGCCTGGTCTTGGCGGGCCGGGCCTGGCATGGCGGCGGCCTGGATCAGTGTCGCTGTTGCGATGGGGTCTGTGCAGGCTGGGCTGGGCATCGCTGCAGCGGCCGGGGCTTGGTGGGCCGAGCAGGGCATCGCTGCGGCGGCCGGGGCTTGGCGGGCCGAGCAGGGCATCGCTGCGGCGGCCTGGGCTTGGCGGGCCGAGCAGGGCATCGCTGCGGCGGCCGGGGCTTGGCGGGCCGAGCAGGGCATCGCTGCGGCGGCCGGGGCTTGGCGGGCCGAGCAGGGCATCGCTGCGGCGGCCGGGGCTTGGCGGGCCGAGCAGGGCATCGCTGCGGCGGCCGGGGCTTGGCGGGCCGCACCTGGCGTGGCTGCGGCCTGGTTCAGCGTCGCCGCACCGGGCGCCTCTTCAGGGACCGCGGGCGTGGCAGTAGGGGTCGGGGCACTTGCGCTAGCCGGGGCATCACTCGACTCACCCATCGTTGGCAGCATCGGGGTCTGAGTTGTCACCGCCCGATCTGGCACTCGGTGCGCGGCTCTCTCCTCGTAGGCCCGAACCGCCGCGGTCATCCATAGGAACTCCTCGCGTCCCTCTCTGATCAGCCTTCCGACCCTGGCTTCTAGTTGATCGCAGAACTCGGCGAGCTCCCGACACCACCAGGCAGCGGAGCCTGGCTCTGGGTCTCTGCTCTCAGACGCCATCTTCATTAGCAAGCTGCTGGCTTCTCTTCTGCTCCGCCGTCTCCGGACGCTTCCGCTCTCTTCGCTGGCAAGCTCAGAACTCTGCAGGGGATCTCTGGGTAGCCACACCTCTTCGTGGGCGGTAACTTCTTCCAGCGCGGGCTGCTGTTGTTTTTCAGCGCGCTTTTCATGGTGGCAATATGGCGGCGCTTCCAATTTTTCAAGCGGACCGCCCAGGCACATGGTCACCTGTCTGAACAGGTCTAGTCCTTATCCTGTTCGTGACGCCAGAAGATGTGAAGCCCCGCCGGTGCTGTGTCGGTGCATACCTTCAGGGACTCCACGTAGCTGGTTCTGGTCACAGGTAGGGAATCTTCGGTTTTGATCGTGACGCCACTCTCAGTATTGCGGTCAGTGGGGACCGCCACTGCAGGTTAGGGGACGCCTGGGGCTGATGGTGGGTGCAGTCGGATGTAGTAGCCTCCTGAGAGTGAGGCAAGCCCCAGGGCCCTGTGTAGGTTTGTAGTACCACAAGTCGCAGAATGACTCACACAGGCAGAACTGTCTTTCAAGGGCTTTACTCACATTTGATGGCAGGGTGAGTAGCCCGGGCGTAGCTGGGATGAACCAGATGGGAACCAGGTATCCTTCAGGCTGACTTTACGAGGGTGACTACTGACTCGCCTTCCTTAGCCCTTGGTGGTTTGGGGTGACCCCGACTTTGAGTCCCTATGGGGGTCGCCCAGGGAAGATGCTGCAGCCTCTCTCCCCCTTTTGTTTGCCGTTTGCTTGTTCCCCGGACCAGGCCACTCCAGCTGCTTGCCTCCTGTGACCTATGGGCCCTCACTGCGGTTACGTGGCTGCGGCTTTTGTGGTGTTGTGGTGTGGGCTTTGAGAGCCCCACACCGGCAGGTTTAGCAGAAGAAAGCTGGATCTATCTTCGCTTCGGGATCTGCCGCCCGGTTGGGCCTGGTGCTCTCTAGCAGTCTCCTTACTTCCCACTCCGTGCTTTCTCTCTAGCTGAAGCTGGCTTTCAGGTAGCACTCCTAGTTGACCGTTCTCCCCCGTCAGTAGCCACTGCGCGGGCGCTGTTAGACAGCATCAACCCCACAGGTCTGCTCCTCACTGAGCCCTCTGGAGTTCTCCTCTAACTGACTCACTGCCCCTCCTCTCCTGTTCTTGCCTACGCCACCTAGCAACCAGACTCTCCACCACACCCCTTGAGAGGAGATGGAGGCTTTTGGCCCCCTCCACTATTCCAGTGAAGGTCAAGGCTTTTCCCCCTCCTGGGACCCCCAGGGGTCCTCTCATGGGTACATGTGTGAGACCTGATCACTATGCGCCTGTGTTCCACACCCCTGTCAGCCTTCTGGATTACCTGTATTGTACTGTCCCCAGCATGGGTGCAGTACTCAGTGGTGCCTGACCAGGTCAGGGGCGCCACATAGTGCTTGCTCATCACTAGTACCGAGCACTCGAGCATGGTAGTGCTCGCTCATTAATAGTAAGCTCCATTCTGTTTCAGTCTGGAATGTGGACTGTGTTGGCAAAATCTGGAAAGTACCAGCAAATCTGGGGTGTTGACAAGTATGGGATGAGAATTGTTTAAATCTCGTCCATGTTGCTACTAATATGTTCCCTGTGGACTTTTTACACCTGCGTATTACATCAGCTTCCATTGCCTAATGGAAACCCACTTGTGATATTGCGGTGTCTGGCATTTTGTAGACCAGCACAGAAGACAGAGCAGAGAAGCAATTTTTTCTTGTTTTGCAATTTTCTCCCTTAGTTTCATACACTCTTTTGCCTGTGGAATACCTAATAACACGGATGTTCTGTGGCTCTTCACAACATCTTCTGTTTTGCAAAACTTTATGCCTGGGTTTAAGAATGTCTCCACAGACCATGACCAATGATAAATCAATGGAGGCTGCGCAGACCCTCAGGCACAGACTTCCTCTGGCTCCGGTAGCTACATGGTTAGTTATCACCTTTTTCCCAGACGCTTTGAAGTTTACGACATTAACAAGGAATTACTAATCTTTTACCTCAAAATATTTGTACAGATTAGTCATCGTTATAAAAGGGTGCATGTGTGAGGGGGTCTTTTTTTGTATATGCCACCCATGGTAGAAGAGCCTAATGTTTGTTTAACCCTTGAAGGCCCATGCATGTGCCTTGAGTCAATACCTCACCCCTCGCTTCCAAACAATTTAACTCTTCTGTTGTGGTGGGTCATGTGTGGCGCCCCTGACCTGGTCAGGCACCACTGAGTACTGCAC
The DNA here is from genome assembly GCF_048569485.1 of Anomaloglossus baeobatrachus. Taxonomy (NCBI): domain Eukaryota; kingdom Metazoa; phylum Chordata; class Amphibia; order Anura; family Aromobatidae; genus Anomaloglossus; species Anomaloglossus baeobatrachus. The sequence goes on from NC_134358.1 coordinate 47,923,618, forward strand.
CCATGCTGGGGACAGTACAAAACAGGTAATCCAGAAGGCTGACCGAGGTGTGACTACACAGGCGCATAGTGATCAGGTCTCACACATGTACCTTTGAGAGGACCCCTGGGGATCCCAGGAGGGGGCGAAGCCTCCATCTCCACTCGAGGGGTGTGGTAGAGAGCCTGGTTGCTAGGTGACGTAGGCAAGAACAGGAGAGGAGGGAAGAGTGAGCCGAGGACAGTTGAATGGTGAAGTTCAGGGAGGGCAGAAGCAGACCCTGTAGCTCTACACAATTCTGACAACGTACGCGCAGTGACTACCGACGGGGGAGAACGGTCACCTGGTAGTGCTGCCCGAAATCCACACACGGCTAAAGAGAGAGCAACGGAGTGGAAAGTAAGGAGACTGTCAGGGAGATACCAGGCCCAAACGGGTAACAGGTCCCAGTGCAGGGATAGATCCACCTTTCCTTTGCCAAACCTGCATGAGGGGGCACTTTACACCCACAAGACAACACCACAGAGTCCGCAGCCACGTAGCCAAAGTGAGGGCCCATAGCTCACAGGAGGCAAGCAGCCGGAGTGACCTGGTCCAGGCTACAAGCAAACGGGCCAAAAAGAAGGGGAGAGAGGCACCAGCAACTTCCCTGGGCGACCCCAGCAGGGCTTCAAGCAGGGGTTACCCCAAAACACAAAGGGCTAAGGAAGGCGAGTTGGTAGCCACCCTCATAAGTCAGCCTGAAGGACACCTGGTTCCAGCCTGGTTCATCCCAGCTACGCCCGGGTTACTCACCCTGCCACCATCAGTGAGTAAAATCCCTGAAAGACATCCTGCTTGTGCGTGTGAGTCATTCTGCGACTTGTAGTTCCACACACCTACACGGGACTCTGGGGCATGCCTCACTCTCAGGAGGCTATTACAACTGACTGCACCTACTATCAGCCCCAGGCACCCCTAACCTGCAGTGGCGGTCTCCACTGACCGCAATTCTGAGAGTGGCGTCACGACAATCAAAATAGAGGATTTCCTACCTGTGACAAGATCCAGCCGCGTGGAGTCCCTGAAGGTAATGCACCGCTGCACCGACACCGAACCTCGGGGCCCCACACATCCAGAGGTTTTTATCACCCAAAAGTACCCCTTTGTTTTTGGGTGAAACCAGAAAAAACAGAACCCCAATTCTTCAAGGACGCCATAGTCTACTGCTGCATCAATATTGCAACTCGAAGTTGACCGTCCCATTTTAATAATGCAATGGTAGAGACGAGTTATTCCCATTGTTCCTTTGGTGCCCTTTCTACAAGGACGACCATTTCTCCACTGAAGTCTATCGGGATTTTGAAATTCATGGCTTTCGAGGCTCATTGGGACGATGTTTTGCAAATATAAAAAGGACAAGATGCAGCAAGTGAACCTTTCACAGTCGTCTCCCTGTTTTTGGAGACTAGTGACAGCTTCCAGATTGCAGCCTCTCATCTCCATCTGGTTATCCACATTTGAATGTGGTTTTGTTTCTTTTGGTGCCTTGACTGGTAATGTCAATTTTAGTGTTGGCAGCTTTTCCAGCAGTCTCTAGCTGAGTGCTTCAGCTGCAGTAGCTTTGTAGTCACGCCCTTCGGTTTAAATAGAGGTGTTACCCAACAATTCCTGCTGACGATACAAACTCATTTTTATACTAGCCCCCTTGGTGGAAGGAGCTGTGTTGAAGAGTTCCAAGAAGCCAACATTTATCCTTTTGTGTTGCGGTATGTTCTCTGTTTTCCTTCCCTTGTGTTTCCGTATTGTAGTGGCGAGTCTAGTGAAGTCGTTGGCCTACTCACTAGGCAAGGTGAGTTTAAGGCCAGCTGAGTGCCCAAGGTCTCCTGTTGGCCGACAGGTTGAAAGAACCTATATAGGGACACTAGGGAGCTCAGGAGTCAGCTTGAGGTGAGTTCAGGAGATGCCCCCTCACCCCTCTCCCTAGCAGCAGGGACCTCCATTGTATTGTGTACCCGGTGTTCCCCCCGACTGTGGTGTTGTTCTAGTGGTTTATTCATTGCGCGTCAGACAGAACCTATCTGATACCAAAGACTGATCCAATTCTTCCAGTACACCATGATCTACGCCTCCATCAATATTGCAACTCAAAATTGATAGTCCCATGCTTGTAATGCAATGGTGGAGACAAGTTATTTCCACTGTTCCTTTTGTGCGCTTTCTAGAAGGACGATCATCTCTCCATTGAGGTCTATGGGGATTTTAACATTCATTGCTTTCGAGGCTCGTTGGGCCGATATAAAGGCCCAGATATGGCAAGTGAAACTATCTGGTATCAAAGACTCATCCAAGTCTTCAAGACCACCATGATCTACTTCTCCATCAATATTGCCACTTAAAGTTGATAGTCCCATCCTAGTAATGCAATGGTGGAGACTAGTTATTTCCACTGTTCCTTTTGTGCCGTTTCAACAAGGACGATCATCTTTCTATGAAAGTCTAAGGAGATTTTGACATTCATGGCTAATTATATACCAATACAAATAACGTAAAGTAGATATTTAGCCAAAACCAGAGTCTAACTACTTTAAAAATTTATATAGAATTTTATTGATCAAAATTACGTACATATATTAAAATTGAAAGTTTGAGAAAGGGAGGAAGAAGGAACTTCCCTACCCTGGCCCTTCCTCAACGACGGGGGTCGGCGTCCTAATGTGAAGACGCCCCCGTTCCACGACGGCTAACCCTGAATAAAGCCCTCCCTCGCGGGTTTTCTACTGGGGCATTCTAAAACAAGACCCAGACCTGAAAGATAACATTCTCCCCTACCCATCAGTGACGTTCCGCAAAGGCCGCAACCTGAGGGATTATGTGGTCAAAAGCCACTATGTGGCCCCCGAGATGCTCGGAAGTGCATGGCTTAGGTCACGTGATAATGGCACCTTCCGATGTGGGGCTTGTAAGTTTTGTAAATTTATCTCTCCATCTAACACATTTCATAGCGCTAAAACAGGAAGAATATATTCTAATAGAAACTTTGCCAATTGTCGGACCCAAGGTGTCATCTATCTCTTTAGTTGTGGCTGTCCAAAAAACTATATCGGCAAAACTAAGAGACAATTTCGAGTACGCATTGGCGAACACCTTGGTGATGTTCGCAACCAACGCGACACACCAATAGCACGGCATATGAATCTTCATCATGCTGGTAAAATGGAGTGCGCCTTCTTTAAATCTATAGAAACAGTACCGGAACCTGAGAGGAAAGGGGATTGGGATGTTATTCTGCTGCAAAGAGAGGCGAGATGGATTTTTTGGATGGACTCTGTACATCCTGATGGCCTAAATGAAACAATAAGCTTTACTCCCTTTATCCAGTAACAAACTGATACCTAGCCGTCATATTCTGGAATACTGTGTCTGTAGTAGACCTTCCAGTTATTTCATTTTTGACCCACAAAAATTGAAGAGGGGTCGTTAGTTACAGTAACGAATTTACTGATAACTTTTACATCATATCACATAATTACATACACAAGTTATTTGTGTGCTCTCCGTTTGAGCAATAACAAATTAATTTTAAATTTCCTATATCCCCTCCCCCATAATTGGGTGGTAACAACTGCGTTCAATGACCCTATAACCATCTACTAACATGGTATTACCATTGATCTTATTAGGTATGGTTCTAACTTAGATTATGAACCCCCCTCAAGCTATTTAGGTATGGGTATCTATTCCTTGATGGCTCCGGTGGCGATATTAATGTCACAATACAAAAATCTCTATATCATCCTGAAATACGCTGTGTTGCCTTTTAGAAGGTATCCCACAAGTGCGGCTGATATAGTTTCATCATATCGCTTAGCCATGTAAGCACTAGCAGCTATCATAGTTGTCAACATTGCACTGCGCATGCGCGGACACTTTATGTACATTTCAACAACTGGGAACTGACGTTCGTCGGCTCTGGGGAGGTGAATTACGGATGCACGCCACTCAATCACATGACCGGATGTGATGCGAGCAGCCTCATACATCCTGGGAGGCTGAAACAAGTGGCGCGACGTCACTTCCGGTTCCCTTTATGGTGGCGCCAAACTTGCTTTAAATAGCCCATCTTGCTCCACTGGGTCAGCGATCACTGGACGCCACACCTGGTTTCTCCTATATGGATCTGTTTAATGAAGGATCTCCATAACTTTTTGCTGGCAACTGAAGCAACATGTGCTTAATGGAGGCTGATGTACATATAATTATTTTTTGTAGATACTGGTTGCTGTGGTCCTTTACGGTTATTCCTAGCCCCATTGTGGGACAGCAACTAGGTATGTGGTCCTTTAGTTATGGGGACAGAGGAAGGTTGTGCTTCTATATATGGTTTTTTGAATGTATCCCTCTGTCCATATAGGATTTGCCTCTGATATTGGTGGCTGCATAAGCTTTACATGGCCGTTGGGAAATAGGCTACCGGTCGAAGATATTTACTTTGGCCGATATATATAAGGTATCGCTGTACCATGCTATGTGCCATGACACATCCAGCAGGTTGTTTTTCCTTGCTTGGTACTAATCTGTGTTACTGTGTGTTTCTACAGTGCAACTGCCCGTATTTTGGGCTAGATACGTTTAGCCACACCCCACAGTCCGTAACTTGAGCAACGTTGCGCATTTTCCAGGGTGGATTAAGCACATAATATTCCAGGTACTTTAATATTGGGGTATGAACATATAGTACCCACTTGGGTATGTGTTTTGAAATGCTTTAAACAGTATATAAATTTGTGTCTATTCTCTATTAGGGTCCTGTTTGGACTATGCATATTATTAACCCGTGAGTAAAGCTGGGTTTACACACTGCAACATCGCAAAGGACATCGCTGTAACGTCACCGGTTTGGTGACGTAACAGCGACCTCCCTAAGTCTCTGCTAAGTCGCTGGTGAGCTGTCAAACAGGCAAACCTGGCCAACAACTCAACAGCGATCCGGACCTGCAGAGCGACCTAGCTGGTTGTTGGGGACGTTGATAAGCAGCCTTTTGAAAGGGAAGTTGCTAACAAAGTCTGTGCAAAGTCTTCACACACTGAAACTTCATGCTGCACAGCGGGAAACAAAGGACCTAGGAATGGTCCTGAACGATTTGTAACGATTACAACTTCACAGCAGGGGCCGGGTCGCTGATAGGTTTCACACACTGCAACATCGCAAACAACATCGCTATTGCGTCACAAAACCGGTGACGTTACAGCGATGTCGTTTGAGATGTTGCAGTGTGTAAACCCAGCTTAAGACAGGAACCTCTACTTGGAAAGGTACTGTCTGCAGCATGCATGGTTCTTATCTTACAAACAACTGGCTCTGCCCTAGCTGACAATGTGTTTATCTGTATAGGTGAATAAGTCATCCTGACAAGCCCCATGATAGACCAGCTGAGTAGGCAGCTTATTATTATCCTATACCCTTCTGAAGTGAACAATATTTACCACTGCTAGTTAGTATTGGTGCTCATTATCAGTAATTATATTCGCTATTTTAATGGATCATTGGATGTTGTCACTAATATAGGCTTAATTTGTTATGTTTGTCACAGATATGTTCAAAACTGGATACTTCATTCAAGAACATGTTGGAAAGCCCCTGATGAGCCCCTGAATACTGACAAGGGCGAAACGCGTCGGGCATTTCTTGAATTAGTTTATAATTGGCATATGAATTATGTCTCTAATTGACTAATCTGCATTGTGGTTAATCAATGCGACTCTTACTTCTAATATTTATACTGAGCACATGGACTTATTAATACATGACGACTTCCCTAGGCCCATACCCTCACTCACCCAAGCGGTGATACAGACAAATTAGCCACTGTGGACTGAGCACCTCTTCCTCACTGTGGTGTTACTACTTTAGGGGTTGATTCTATCTCATAGGGGTCACATCTTTACCCGCGAGGGAGGGCTTTATTCAGGGTTAGCCGTCGTGGAACGGGGGCGTCTTCACATTAGGACGCCGACCCCCGTCGTTGAGGAAGGGCCAGGGTAGGGAAGTTCCTTCTTCCTCCCTTTCTCAAACTTTCAATTTTAATATATGTTTGTACGTAATTTTGATCAATGACATTCATGGCTAACAAGGCTCGTTGGGCAGATGTTTTGCAAATATATAAAGGCTCATATATGGCAAGTGAACCTATCTGATATCAAAACTCATTCTCTGTGCCATAGATACAGTACTTGAAAGAGTTGTCCAGGATATACAAAAGGTCTTGAAATAATAATAATAAATGTTGACCCTTTGATTCCTCTATCATTATATCACCGCAGCTCTGGTGGTTTTCGTTAACTTACCAGTAAGTGTTTATGTGCTGTCCACAAATGTGACCAAATACAGCCAATTAGACAAGAGTCCTGTAAAGGCCCTTGATTGGCTGTTGTGGTCACACAAGTAGATACCATGTGATCAGCTCTAAGAAAGTAAACAGAGACCGGCGGAGACCAGTGAAGACCATAATGGTCATTTCTTTAGACGACCACAAGAGCAGCTGTACTGAATTTCCAGGTAATTACCAGAGGTTGCTGATAAGCCTTTGGCTTTACCCAGAAAGAAACGAGATAGAAAGCTGAAACTTTACATTTATTCCACATACTCTCCACTGATGTCATCACACTTCTTACATCGGTATTCCGAGTTCTGTAGACCTAGCAAAAAGAAGGATTTCGGTTGTGCCTCAAACCAGGCATCCATAGCAGCCATGGCATCAGAAATGGTGTGAAATTTGGTACCCTTGAGGTGTTTCTTCAGGTTTGGAAACAGATGATAGTCGTAGGGAGCTAGATCTGGTGAATAAGGTGGGTGGTCAACTAGCTGGAAGCCAAGCTTTGCCAGTTTTGCCGTGGTCGCTTGTGCAGTGTGAGTGGACTAGTTGTCTTGCAGGAACAAGATTCCTTTGGACAGCTTGCTGAGCCTTTTAGCCTTCAGAGCTGCCTTCAATTGGTCCAAAAGTTTAATGTAATATCTTGCATTGATGGTGGAACCCTTTTGAAGGTAGTCCACTAGCAGCACACCATCCTTATCCCAGAACACAGACGCCATCACCTTAGTGGCTGATTTTTGCACCGTGAACTTCTTAGTACGAGGAGAACCACTCTTTTCAGGAAGTTCTTATCAGTCCGGAAACGCTGACAAATGGACACGGAAGTTTTCACTCGCATGCTTCTCTGATCTGTTGTCAAACATTTGGGCACCCACTTTGCAGATCGCTTCCTCATGTCCAAATATTCATGAATAATGACACAAACACGTTCACGGGAAATCCCCATGATGTCTGCTATTGTGACGCCCTGGGCAAGCCAGGGGTCACAGGTCACAACATCACATGCACCCCACATTCCCTGCAGGTACATCAAGCTAACCCAAAATCCTTGTTGCCTTCCTCCAGGGACTGGTGTCCACACCAGGGGGTGGGCCAGGCGGTTGGCTCCGCCAACCGAGGAGTTCACAGCCCTGGAGGCGGGAAAACCAGGCAGTCCAGCTAGGGAAGTGAAAGTAGAAGGAGGTGAAGTGGTAGAGGAGCTTAGGAGAGAAGCTGAAGTAAAGTGAAAAGAAACAGTTTTGTAAAGCCTGAAGTTGGTCCGGGTGTGTGCCCCGGACAGTGACAGCAAGGTCAGCAGACGGCGGTGATAGTCTGCAGGGGGACTGCTCGGAGGTTGCTGGAAGGATCGCGGATAGGTGGTGACCCGACGGTACCGGAGCAGTATACAAAGAACAGTCAGCACCAGGGCAGGGGCCTTTCGGATCCCGGCAAGGCTAGGAGTCGCCATAATTTGCCAAATCCGTCAGTGAAGGGGACGTCTGTCTCCTAACAACCAAGTCCCGATTGAAGGCAACAGCCCGACTGTGAAGGGGAGACACCACCACCGCCAGGGCACCAGTTTCCCAGGGCCAGCGCCTGCGGGCAAGAGTAGAGCTCCTTCGGCCCAGCTTGAAGCCGAGGAGTGGGTAACCGGTGGGAACCCATCGCTACCAAAAGGACTTTACATAGGTGCAGGGAAGAGACTGTCACCGCTAACTGCAGGGAACATCAGCACCGTGAACCGTCCGAGGGACCCGTCCAACCAGCCGTTTGTTTACCGAGAACTGTGTCGTGTTTACTGGCTGAGTGAGTACCTCCGTGCCGTGCGGCACAGCGCTGCCCCTGCGCCCCTGCACCTCCACAGGCCCCAGACCCGCCTGTCCACCATTCCAATCCCATCACTGGGCCCCGGGAGCACCACAACCCCTACCCACGGAGGGGCACATCAACAACTGGCTGCTCCATACCATCACTCCTGGGCTCCCCATACAGAGCAGCGGTGGTGTTAACAAATCACCACAACCGTGGGTGGCGTCACGGACAATAAACTATCCCAAAACCCAATCCCCTTTCACTCACGGGCGAGGAGCGCCGCTCGAGTCCCCGGGATCCGGCCCATCGCTCGAGCCACCGAGCAGCAGCAGCAGCAGGCCGCAGCAGCCGCAGCGGCAGCCGGACCCGAGCAGTGGGAGAGCGCGGCGTCCCCTCCTCCGCCCGCGACACTATTGCTTTAGCTGAAATTTGTGGATTCTCCAGTATGAGGTTATTATTATTATTATTATTATTATTATTATTATTTATTTATAGAGCACCATTGATTCCATGGTGTTGTACATGAGAAGGGGTTACATACAGAATACATATACAAGTTACAGTAGACAGATTAGTACAGAGGGAAGAGGGCCCTGCCCTTGCGGGCTTATATTCTATGGGTTGTGCACAGCATTGACGATCTCTGGAACAACAACCACTCTCGGTCGTCCAGGACGTTCCATATTAATGCTGCTGAAGTGGCCCAATTTAAATTTGGCAACCTAGTTGGAATAGGAAGGGCATTGATCCCCCAATGTCTGCGACATTTCACCATGAATATCCTTCGCAGACTTTCCTTGCAGAAACAAGAATTTTATCCCTCCTCTGCTCTCAGTTGCTGTGAATATCGCATCAGACGCTGCCATTTTGTTTTCCCACGTGCGTAGAACACTGTTGCCATAAGCAACAAACTTTTGAAAACATATATTAGACACATAAGGCTTTCATGTGATATAACATTCGTTACCATAGAAACAAAAAAAGATCACAAAGCCAAAGACTTATCAGCAACCCCTCATAATAAGTAATGTTTGCTTATTTTAGGTCATTCTAAAAAAAAAAAATATTTAAGGCTGCAAATCCCCTTTAAGTGTGATCCTGGATAAAGATATCAGTCTGCAGCACAGAAAGCTGCTCGGGGTTTGTTTTCTTGCATAATCCTTCCCCGCAGATTGCAGATGACTGTTCCCGTCCTGCATTTAATTAATTTACTTTCTATTAAAGTACATAAAAGAATAAAAAATGAGGCAGAGATGAAACCCGGCTGATTTCCAATAATTCTTTACAACACTTTTTCTTTTGAGGTTTTACTCTTGGTCCAATACCGCAATTAAGTTTTCTAGGAAACCCCCCTCCGGACGGCTGGACAGAAATTCTCCATCGTGGTGGATGATTAATTAATTCTTCTATCTTTTGACTTTCACTTACACGAGGGAAATATCAGACAAGTCTAACACTTTCACCTTCGAAATCAAGGCGTTCCTCCTAAACTGGACGACCCTACAGCCAATATGGGAATGAAGTACATGAAAGTTCCTGGAAAGTCAAAGGCTGAGGCTCGTGTTTGTGGACATGTGTCAAAGCTGGAAGGATGTCATAATAAGAGAACTATGGCGAGAAGCACAAGATCCCTGCTCGAAAAATAAACAACACTGCTTAAAGGGGTGGTACATGATTAGAAAAACATGGCTGCCGTCTGTCAGAAATGCTCCTTTGTAGTCCACATGGTCATACAGGGGATGCACAGTAGTGTGAGGCTTTGGATGAAGAAGAGTTGCCTGAGGGCAAAAACGTCCTAGGGTTAGGTTTAGGACTTGGGATGATCGAATACTTCGATTATTCGGCTTCGCGAATATTTTCCGAATACCTCGCCGCTATTTGACTATTTGATGCGCAATGAAAGTCTATGGGAAGCCCGAATAGTTCCGAATAGTTGTTATTCGGGTTTCCCATAGACGTAGGCGGGCTTTGCACACTACGACATCGCAGGTGCGATGTCGGTGGGGTCAAATTGAAAATGACATACTTCCGGCATCGCATGCGACATCGTAGTGTGTAAAGGTTCGATGATACGATTAACGAGCGCGAAAGCGACGTAATCGTATCATCGGTGCAGCGTCGTCGTAATCCATAATTACGCTGACGCGACGGTCCGATGTTGTTCCTCGCTACTGCGGCAGCACACATCACTGTGTGTGAAGTCGCAGGAGCGAGGAACATCTCCTACCGGCGTCACTGCGGCTTCCGTAGGATATGCGGAAGGAAGGAGGTGGGCGGGATGTAACATCCCGCTCATCTTTGCCCCTCCGCTCCTATTGGCCGCCTGCCGTGTGATGTCGTTGTGACGCCGCACGACCCACCCCCTTAATAAGGAGGCGGGTCGCCGGCCAGAGCGACGTCGCAGGACAGGTGAGTCCATGTGAAGCTGCCGTAGCGATAATGTTCTCTACAGCAGCTATCACAAGGATATCGCAGCTGCGACTGGGGGCAGGGACTATCGCGCTCTGCATCGCAGCATCGGCTTGTGATGTCGCAGAGTGCAAAGTAACCAAAGTACCCCTTACATTGCGCATCGAATATTCGCGAATAGTCGAATAGTGGCGAGTTATTTGGAAAATATTCGCGAAGCCGAATAATCGAAGTATTCGATCATCCCTATTTAGGACTGGAGGAAGGTAAAGGTTAAGGTAACAATTATTTCCTAAAAAAGTGTCATAAAAAAGTACGACTTTTATTTGGGGCCCAAAGATGGTGTCCCAAAATATTTACTTTGCCCCAGGGACCGGAAACCCATCTTACTCCAGTTGCTAACAGTTTGGCACAACGCAATATAATCATTAGCAGGACTGGGATACAACAGCGCATAGACCAACACAGCAATAAACTATAGTCGGCATGGGAAGACAGATTCCACTATATTGAAAAGGCGAGGAGCAAATGTGATAGGTTTCCAACAACATGTGATCCCAGAGGAAAGCAACAGGCTAGCAGAGATTAACTCTTGTTAGCCTGATCATTAATGAGCATATAGCCGGTCAATGACCAAGCCTGCCTATGTAACTCAGAAACACCAGAAAAACCATAGTGTGAATTGTCAGAATCTGTAGTGTAAAAGTGTCTGATGCCGCCATGACACTTAGAGAGTTTTGAGCAAAACTCAGTGTGACATTACACATAGTAAAAAATGGGCACAGAAAGAAAACTAATTAAAAATATCCTATCCACAAATGAAAACGGTATATTTTCAGTGGGCACAAAACAGACATGTTCACATGGTTTAGAATTGTCAGAGGGTTTCAAGGGATTCGTGCGCTAAAATGGGACCCAAAGTGGGTGTGGACAGGAGGCATTCCTAGGAATATTGTTAGGCCCTAACCTACCCACCTCTCACAGTGGGGATGTTGGCTCTCTCACCTGTCTGGCCACCCTGCTCTGGCTGCTCTATCCCTGGCCCGTGCTGTGGTCTCTCGGAGGCTGTGAACACCTCACAGGCCTCCTGGAACTGTCAGTAGGGTGCGCACGTTTACATGCCCCTTTTCTTAAAGGGCCAGTGCGCCCTGACCCAGAAATGACCTTGAGACTGTAGGTATTTAAGGTACCTTCCCTTTGAGGGAAGTGCCTGTGCAATGAGTCAGATACATTGCTACTTCTCAGGTGCTATAGCACTGTTGCTGCTGCTGTGGTGTACTATAGTCCGCTGCTGATCTTTTTCTGCGTTTCAGTGTGCTGCTGGTCCATTGCTACAGTCACCTCTAGTCTGCTACTGCTGCTACATATAGTCCTGCCATTTACTCAACACGATACCCACTGCAAGTTTCCACACCGGCTTCTGCTGCTCCATCCATCCATTCATCCCGGCCAAAACTTTGGCATCTGTTGCTGCTGTTCAGTCTACCCGAGTGGCACCTTGAACTTGAAGCGTAACACCCTCTCCATTAGTATGGTACAGTATGGTGCTTTCCTGGTGAAAACCAGGTGTGAGTCTGCAGTCAAGTCCATCTGGGTTTCCTGTATGCTGTGGTCAAGTGGGTCCACTAATCCCCTGCTTACCCTGTGAGCGTAACAAGTATGTGTCAGGCGATGTTCAGCTCTGCACACACCTGTTGGCACTGTGGCTTCAAACTCTGTTCACACTGCAGAGTCTGACAAGCAACCTGAGACTTCTGTATTGTTCAGCCAGGCTGGTTCAGGTTCACTGGTCTTCAGCTCTGCAGGAATTAATTCCTGCAGACTGCTGAGTAGAACCTAAGTGCTCAGGCTGCTGGTTACCAAGGGCAGCTGTTGTTTCCCTATTTAAGGCACTGCCTCCTTCCAGTAGGTGCTGATGGTAGCTTCAGTTTTTACTCCAGCGATCCCGGTCTTTGTGCTTCTCCTGTCTATGGTGATTCGTGCTGAGCTTCTGAGTGGTGTGGACATTCCCCTGTTGTTTGTTACTTTCTCCCCTTTTGTGTTGCCCCCCCCGAGTATATATATAGATATATATATATGTATATATATATATATATATATATATATATATATATATATATATATATATTGTCTGTCCTGTGTGTTTTGAGTGCTGTGTGTACGAGTTTCCGTTCTCCCTTGTCCGTGTCATTTTGTGGGGTTTTGTCTATCTGTTTTTCAGCCCGCCCTGAGGGTGTGAAAGATTTGGCGGACACTATGATCCGTAAAAGGGGGATATTTATAGGAGAAAAGTTTGTGATGCCACCTGCGGGTTGCAGTAATGGGAGTACCACTGATGCTGGAAGGAGTACCGGGGCAGATGATGTGAAGCAGCAAGGTGTCAGTCCCTCTGCAGGTAGGGAAGGCCCCAGCCTCAGGGGGTTGGTAGATTTGGGAGGACAGGGTGCAGGGACTAGTGTACTCACTGCAGGTAGTCGTGGTGCTGGATGAGGTTTAGAAAGGAGACACACACTGTAGGTAAACTTAAGTCTCTGAGTACAGCTGCCGCTGCTGGGAGTCCGTCCAAGTACCCGGTCCCACCGGTGTCACTTAGTGATTCGAAGCCTGCCTCTGTGCACAATTTATTGTCTGTTGATGGTCCCTGTGGCTTGAAGCTGTTGGGGGCCCTGCTCACTATGTGTAGTGTAGCAGTGCTCTTGAGGGCTGGCACTTGGGACTTCAGTGGGTTACTGTATCTGGAAACACCCCTTTCCCCCTCGTTGTGCTGATCCCTCAACCTCTGAGCTCATAGGGAAGTCCTTGAAGAGCCTCTCCCTTTCAGGTGAATTGTCAGGACGTTGAATCGGCTCCTGACCTAGGGACCTGTACCCCGTTGTGCTCGGTACCTGTCAGTTCTGTTGCGCCCTTCTGGTGTTGACAGTCCTTCAAGACTACGTCCGTCACACCCTTGTCCAATGTCCCTGCTACCGGTCCCCGACTCCTCTGGACCCGAATCACCGATTGCGACCCAACCAGTTTTCCCTAGCTCTCCAGGAGGTCACTCTCCCAGCTGCTCTCTCTTTGGAGCCTACTTCTCTTCTTTCCTGTCTCCCTCTCACAGTTTGCTCAGTTCCCCAGTGGCCGGACCATTTTCCAGCTAGTCCAACCCCCCTGGTGTGTCTGACAGTGACTGATGTGAGGTGATTGTGTTTTGTGGTACAGATGGCAGTGACATCGATTTTTTGGGTACCTGGAACCATGGGGGTAGGCTCTGCACCCTGGGTAAGGATGCAGTTCTCTGTGGCACCCTGATATATTCTGGGGCGCCACACCCACACGTTAAATTCTGTCAAAATTAGTGGGTGTGGATGATTTTACTCCAATCTGTAAGGGGCCATAATACAAATGTGTCGTACGGTAAAGTTTGATATCTGGTTATCATAGAGGTTACATTGACACAGGAAAACAAATGGAGCTAAGCTCAGTGCTTTCCAGTTTGTTTCCTCCTCATTGAGTGTTGGGCGTTCTTCATTCGTCATCATGTGTTTCTCATTATCTGGACAGATTTACTTCTTAATCATTTATAGGTTAATACTGTAAATTCATCTGTGAGTTTATATGTGGATGTCAGCGAGATGGGGGACACCTGGTGTTTTATAGCCCCCCAGGAATGACAGAAGAGGCTGTGGTAATATCAACAAGAACATTCACTTGCTCCTCCGCAATTAGGAGTCTTATAATCTGCTAATCCGCTCTGGACACCTACGTTCTGGATGTCAGATTTTCATTTACAAGATTCCCAGTTAGGCCTCTTTCACACGTACTTGTCTCTGGTACGTGTTTGGCAGTTTTCTCATATACCGGAGACACGTACACACGTAGACCTAGGTTTCCCTATGGTTGTGGACACACGTAAGTATTTGCGCACGGAACGTGTGTCCGTTCCGTATTTACGTGTGTCCGTGTGTTTCTCACGCCGACATGTCCGTTTTTTCTCCGGCATCACGGGTGTCACACGGAACGCAAACGTGTCACACGTAACACACACGGACCACACGGATGTGTTCCGTGTAACATGCACTGGAGAGAAGACGTGTCTGTGAGAAAAAAACAAAACTTTACTCACCTTCTCTAGCCCTGCAGTCTCTGCCGCTGCTGTCACTTGCTGCCGCCCGCCGCTCATTATGCTAATTGAATATTCACTTCACTGCGGGCGGAAGCAGCAGTAGCGGGCAGTCGGCAGAACCGGAGACCGAAGATCAGCACCATGAACAGCGACGCCAGGGACAGGTGAGAAGAAAGTTCCCGTTCTCCGTGTGTTATGACAGAAAACAGACGGAGAACACATGTAGCCCATAAAGACGGGTCACGGAGGGCAAAACGCACCCCTGACACGTCCGTGAAAAACGTGCGTGGTTTTTCACGAACGTGTGAAAGAGGCCTAATACTGTATCTATCCAGGATTACTGCAGATTCAGGAAACATAAATGTTCATAAATCAAACATTCAATAATCTAGTACATTAAGAGAGAAGGACATCATCAGCAAATACACCGTGTAATAAAAAGACACACAACTTCGCTATGTCGGTTCCTCCTGGGTAAACCGGTCATTGCTGCTTTCATATTTAGATGGAACCGTCATTATTTAATTACGGAGGATAATAACAATCTGTCCTGATCATTTGATGGACACATAACACACCTCGTTAAAAAATGCAGCTTGAAAAACAGAATGAACCCTGCAACTTTGTGTCTGTGGGAGGTGGGCGAGCAACGTCACTACGGAGAGGTGTTATCATATTGTAATTATGATGTGATGTATTGTATTTAATGAGGCTGGAGCAGAGCTGAACGAGCGTGGCGTATGGTGTCCTCTAGCGACAGCAAGTGTCACATGCTTTATATCAAGTAATGTCTTTGATAATATGTACATATATGTTAAAACACTGTAAGTAATGTGTAATGTAAGAAGCTGGCCCCTCATGCTGTGTCCTGCAGGAGACATAGTGTAGAGCCAGGAGTACTTTATATAGATAGTTTTAGTGCAGTGTAACTAAGGACAAAGAGTGCAGGAGTGGGGTGCGGTGGTAGTTAGAGAGTTTGTTTAGATAGAGCAGGAACAGGTGCAAATAGTTAAGTGGTTACCAGAGAGATAGAGACAAGGAGGAAGGAGCTAGCAGGGAAGGTTTTGGAAGGCAGGACAGTTAGTTAAGTGGCAGAGGTTCAAGTTTGCGGACAGGGCCAGAAGTGAGGGCCTGTCCGGGATGGGAGGAATCCTCCAAAGTGTCAAGACCTCAACCTGCAGATGGGCTGTGCGGCATCCAGAGATCAGTGGGATGTGGGCGTATAGAGATTGCCAGCAGGACCCTGAACTAGTCGGGAGCTGTTATGTTGTCCAAAAACCCGAGTGAGACACGTTAGCTGCAAGGAAAGTTATGGAGAGGAAGCAAGTACTGGACTCAGCTCCTAGAGTATAGTTACGAAGAGCAAGTGCTGGCAAGGTAGAAAATCCCCAGAGAGCTGCGACAGCACGAGCGGCCCTGAGGGCCTAAAATAGAGAAGTAGTGACCTCCAATAAACTGGTTCCTGATTTGTTTTATAAGAGACTTGTATGTGAATTGTGTGACTCTCCACGCCTATGGCGCAGACCAGCAGTGAAGATGGAGGTAGCACCAGACATTATTGAGAATGCCGCACGCCCCAACGAGAGCACAACATTAACCGACATATTGAATTGAGGGGCAAGTGACCTACTACTAACTACTATAATACTGCCCTCTATGTACAAGAATATAACTACTATAATACTGCTCCCTATGTACAAGAATATAACTGCTATAATACTGCTCCTATGTACAAGAATATAACTACTATAATACTGCTCCTATGTACAAGAGTATAACTACTATAATACTGCCCCTATGTACAAGAATATAACTACTATAATACTGCCCCTATATACAAGAATATAACTACTATAATACTGCCCCTATGTACAAGAATATAACTACTATAATACTGCCCCTATATACAAGAATATAACTACTATAATACTGCCCTATGTACAAGAATATAACTACTATAATACTGACCCCTATGTACAAGAA
>NC_134358.1:47942737-47971428 GCF_048569485.1 Anomaloglossus baeobatrachus
TCGGCAACCTCCAATCAGTCTCACCTGCAGACGGTCACCGCCGTCTGCCAACCTTGCTGTCTCAGTCCGGGGCACACACCCGGACCAACTTCAGGCTTCTTTCTGTCACTTTCTCTGTTGCTCTTACTTTAGCTCCTCTACCACTTCACTTCACTTCCTTTCACTTTCAACTCTCAAACTCATCTGCTTGTTTACTCCTTCACTTCCCTAGCTTAACTGCCTGGTTTTCCCGCCTCCAGAGCTGTGAACTCCTCGGTGGGTGGAGCCAACCGCCTGGCCCACCCCCTGGTGTGGACACCAGCTCCTGAAGGAAGGCAACAAGGATTTCAGTTTTGACTTTGGTGTACCTGCAGGGAATATGGGGTGCGTGTGGTGTTGTGACCTGTGACCCCTGGCTTGCCCAGGGCATCACATTCCCCCTTAGCAAAACGCAGACCGTCCTCGGGCTGCCCGTCCAACACCGGTTTTATTTTCCTTTTTGTTTTCTGTGAAAATAGAAAAACGGTAACATATTTACAACTTATGATATCATCCCACATCGAGAGGCACATTTCTTAAACGTTGCAAACGGTGTACGGTTACGGTCTCCGCTCTCTCCCACCCAAGTAACCTGGCCCTGATGCTGCCCCTAAAACCCAGGCAGCACCGCTTGACCCCAGTCCTGCACCAAGTCACCCGAGCGGGATCTGTCCTTCCCCTCCAGAGGGTAGCCACCGGTACCTGTGGTGGCTGGGCCCCAGCCGGCTCTACTGCGGGCCCTCCCTCCAACCTGCCTCTCCGGAGGCGGCAACTGCGGAAACGGTAACGGTAAAACAACTTATTTACATGCCACTTAACGTTTGTGGTTGCCCTGCAAGTTCACGGGCTTGTCCATGAAAAGTTCTCCATGCAACTTTTTAAACGGTCCCCACGGGGACAACGGTGCCGGCAATGGCCGGTTTTCCAAATCACGGTGAATCAGGTGACTGTTCGGTTATCATCTCATCATTTGTAAACTTTTTCAAACTTTTCAAACAAAACTCAGTGGTGGTCCCAACGGGGACGGTGCAGCGGTACCCCACTGCCATTACTCCGAATATTCAGCTTCATCCGAGGGAGGGGGTGCAGAACTCACTCGGCTCTCCTGGCTGCCCCTCAGTTTTGCATCTAGGGCGAACCATCCCCTCTCTCCACAGTGCCGGGTATACTGTACAATGTCACCCGGCATCAGGTTACGGCCGGGGTGCTCCTCGGGCAGGTGGGCATTCACGTCCCGCCGGGCTATAAACACTTCGGCCCCCAGGCCCGGTTCGTAGATAAACCCATAGCCCCGGCGGACATCAAACCGCCTCACTTGTCCCTCATACAGCGGGCCCCGGACACGGAACGTCGCCTGGCGGAGGTTCTCCTCTCGGATTGCCCGGGCCACCAATTCGGCTTTCTTCTTCTCCCTCTCACCGATCTCCGGACCCAGCGGTACCGGCTCCCTGTCCCACTACGGTGCTGCTACGAGCTCCGGCGCACGGGTCGGGCCCTGCGGGACATTCTGGACGCTGCCCACTGTCAGGGATCTGGGCGGCAGGTCCCGCGGCGTCTTGGCCTTGGGCGCCGCCTTGCAGCGACAACCCGGCGCTACCTCAGCCGAGGTGTGGGGGATGGGCACAGGGGCTTTCCGCAGCTGGGCCTCCGGCTCGGAACGGGTCATCAGCTCCGGCTCGGGGGACTTCTCAGGGGCTGCCTCCGGTGCAGACTTCGGGGCCTTCCATGGCAGCACCTCCGACTTGCTACGGGCTCCGGCTACAGGTCGGCCCGCCGGGGCGGGCATGCTGGGTATCGCTACCGGTTGCGGTGGCAGCGGGCCTAGTGGCGGGGTCACAGCTTCCGAGACGGGTGGCGAGGGAGGCAACAGAGCGAGAGGGCTTGGACCAGGTCCCGCAGCCGCGATGACCGGCCCTTCAAGGGCATCGGGGCGTGGGTCACTCACCCTCGCTTCCTCGGCTTCCTCCTTGCGTCTCCGCATGGTCGCGATCACGTCCGCCATGTCGGCCTCCCACTCCTCCATGAGGAGCTGCATCTTGACCTGCAGCCTTTGGTAGAGCTGCGCGGTCCGGATCTCCACCCACGCCGCGGTTCCCGGTGCGGGGGCTACGGTGCTACGGGACGGCATCCACATTCTGCTGGTGACTTCTTCCAGGAACAGGGTGACTGCAGAGTCCTGGCATCCCTGCTTTTATAGCTGCGCTCACATGCAGCCAGCCGCCATCGCGTCCCCCTTAGCTTCTTTCCGGCCCCTCCTCTATCGGGGCGGGGTTTTGGCCTTCGCGCCTCTGCTACTCGAGAAGACGCTCGAGCGGGAACTCTTCGCGCCAAAGATGGCGGCTTCTGAAATTTTTCGGCCGGACACCTCCGGCGGTAACAAAGCGCACCTCTACCAGACGGCAGAGCGGTAAGAACCTGTTCGTGACGCCAAGTTGTCGCGGGCGGAGGAGGGGACGCCGCGCTCTCCCACTGCTCGGGTCCGGCCGCCGCGGCTGCTGCGGCCTGCTGCTGCTTGGTGGCTCGAGCGATGGGCCGGATCCTGGGGACTCTAGCGGCGCTCCTCGCCCGTGAGTGAAAGGGGGTTTTTGGGTGTGGGGATTGTTTATTGTCCGTGACGCCACCCACGGTTGTGGTGATTGAGTGTACACCACCGCTGCTCTGGCTGGGGATCCCGGGAGTGATGGTGTGGAGCAGCCAGTTGTTGTGTTGCCCCTCCGTGGGTAGGGGTTGGTGATCCCGGGGCCCAGTGATGGGGTTGGGATGGTGGGCAGGCGGGTAGGGGGCCTGTGGAGGTGCAGGGGCGCAGGGGCAGCGCTGTGCCGCACGGCACGGAGGTACTCACTCAGCCAGTAAACACGACACAGTTCTCGGTAAACAAACGGCTGGTTGGACGGGTCCCTCAGACGGTTGCGTTGCTGATATCCCCTGCAGTTGACGGTGACGGTCTGTTCCCTGCACCTATGTGTTGTTGTTTGGTAGCGATGGGTTCCCACCGGTAACCCGCTCCCAAGCTTGGATATGAGCCGGAGGAGCTCCACTCTTGCCCGCAGGCGCTGGCCCTGGGAAACTGGTGCCTTGGCGGTGGTGATGTCTCCCCTTAACGGTTGGACTGTTGCCTTCAAACGGGACTTGGTTGTTGGGAGACAGTCGTCCCCTTCACTGACGGATTTGGCAAATTATGGCGACTCCTAGCCTTGCCAGGATCCGAAAGGCCCCTGCCCTGGTGCTGACTAATCTTCGTATACCGCTCCGGTACCGCCGGGTCAGCACCCGTCCACGGTCCTTTCGGCAACCTCCAATCAGTCTCACCTGCAGACGGTCACCGCCGTCTGCCAACCTTGCTGTCTCAGTCCGGGGCACACACCCGGACCAACTTCAGGCTTCTTTCTGTCACTTTCTCTGTTGCTCTTACTTTAGCTCCACTACCACTTCACTTCACTTCCTTTCACTTTCAACTCTCAAACTCATCTGCTTGTTTACTCCTTCACTTCCCTAGCTTAACTGCCTGGTTTTCCCGCCTCCAGAGCTGTGAACTCCTCGGTGGGTGGAGCCAACCGCCTGGCCCACCCCCTGGTGTGGACACCAGCTCCTGGAGGAAGGCAACAAGGAATTCAGTTTTGACTTTGGTGTACCTGCAGGGAATGTGGGGTGTGTGTGGTGTTGTGACCTGTGACCCCTGGCTTGCCCAGGGCGTCACACATAGCCTCCTCTTTTTCAAGGGACCAAAAGTAATTGGACAAGGGACTCTAAGGGCTGCAATTAACTCTGAAGGCGTCTCCCTCGTTAACCTGTAATCAATGAAGTAGTTAAAAGGTCTGGGGTTGATTACAGGTGTGTGGTTTTGCATTTGTAAGCTGTTGCTGTGACCAGACAACATGTGGTCTAAGGAACTCTCAATTGAGGTGAAGCAGAACATCCTGAGGCTGAAAAAAAAGAAAAAATCCATCAGAGAGATAGCAGACATGCTTGGAGTAGCAAAATCAACAGTCGGGTACATTCTGAGAAAAAAGGAATTGACTGGTGAGCTTGGGAACTCAAAAAGGCCTGGGCGTCCACGGATGACAACAGTGGTGGATGATCGCCGCATACTTTCTTTGGTGAAGAAGAACCCGTTCACAACATCAACTGAAGTCCAGAACACTCTCAGTGAAGTAGGTGTATCTGTCTCTAAGGGGTGCTTCACACATAGCGACAGCGACAACAACGTCGCTGTTACGTCACCATTTTCTGTGACGTAACAGCGACCTGGTAAGTCGCTGTTATGATCGCTGCTTAGCTGTCAAACACAGCGACGCAGCAGCGATCATAACATCGCTACATGTGCAGAGAGCAGGGAGCCGTGCACACTGCTTAGCGCTGGCTCCTTGCTCTCCTAGCTACAGTACACATCCGGTTAATTAACCCGATGTGTACAGCAGCTACATGTGCAGAGAGCCGGAGCCGGCAGCACAGGCAGCGTGAGAGCTGCGGAGGCTGGTAACTAAAGTAAATATCGGGTAACCACCTTGGTTACCCGATGTTTACCCTGGTTACAGATTACCGCAGCTGCCAGATGCCAGCTCCTGCTCCCTGCTCGCTTCATTTCGTCGCTCTCTCGCTGTCACACACAGCGATCTGTGTGTCACAGCGGGAGAGCGCCTTTGAAGAAAACGAACCAGGGCTGTGTGTAACGAGCAGCGATCTCGCAGCAGGGCCCAGATCGCTGCTCAGTGTCACACACAGCGAGATCGCTAATGAGGTCACTGTTGCGTCACCAAAACCGTGCCGTAGCAGCAATTTCGGTAGCGATCTCGCTATGTGTGAAGCACCCTTAAGTCAACAGTAAAGAGAAGACTCCATGAAAGTAAATACAAAGGGTTCACATCTAGATGCAAACCATTCATCAATTCCAAAAATAGACAGGCCAGAGTTAAATTTGCTGAAAAACACCTCATGAAGCCAGCTCAGTTCTGGAAAAGTATTCTATGGACAGATGAGACCAAGATCAACCTGTACCAGAATGATGGGAAGAAAAAAGTTTGGAGAAGAAAGGGAACGGCACATGATCCAAGGCACACCACATCCTCTGTAAAACATGGTGGAGGCAACGTGATGGCATGGGCATGCATGGCTTTCAATGGCACTGCGTCACTTGTGTTTATTGATGACATAAC
Organism: Anomaloglossus baeobatrachus; assembly: GCF_048569485.1. NCBI lineage: Eukaryota > Metazoa > Chordata > Amphibia > Anura > Aromobatidae > Anomaloglossus > Anomaloglossus baeobatrachus. Next base: position 47,947,909 of record NC_134358.1, read on the forward strand.
AGCAGACAAGAGTAGCCGGATGAATTCTGAAGTGTATCGGGATATACTTTCAGCCCAGATTCAGCCAAATGCCGCAAAGTTGATCGGTCGGCGCTTCATAGTACAGATGGACAATGACCCCAAGCATACAGCCAAAGCTACCCAGGAGTTCATGAGTGCATAAAAGTGGAACATTCTGCAATGGCCAAGTCAATCACCAGATCTTAACCCAATTGAGCATGCATTTAATTTGCTCAAATCCAGACTTAAGACGGAAAGACCCACAAACAAGCAATACCTGAAGGCTGCGGCTGTAAAGGCCTGGCAAAGCATTAAGAAGGAGGAAACCCAGCGTTTGGTGATGTCCATGGGTTCCAGACTTAAGGCAGTGATTGCCTCCAAAGGATTCGCAACAAAATATTGAAAATAAAAATATTTTGTTTGGGTTTGGTTTATTTGTCCAATTACTTTTGACCTCCTAAAATGTGGAGTGTTTGTAAAGAAATGTGTACAATTCCTACAATTTCTATCAGACATTTTTGTTCAAACCTTCAAATTAAACGTTACAATCTGCACTTGAATTCTGTTGTAGAGGTTTCATTTCAAATCCAATGTGGTGGCATGCAGAGCCCAACTCGCGAAAATTGTGTCACTGTCCAAATATTTCTGGACCTAACTGTATCTATCTATCTTTCTATCTATCTTTCTATCTATCCATCTGTTTATCTATCTATATATCTATCCCTCTATCTATCTATCCCTCTATCTATCTATCCTATATTTTCTATCTATCTATCCATCCATCCATCCATCTATCTATCTATCTATCTATCTATCTATCTATCTATCTATCCCTCTATCTATCTATCTATCTATCTACCCCTTTATCTATCTATCCCTCTATCTATCTATCCCTCTATCTATCCATCTATCTGTCTATCTATCTATCCCTCTATCTATCTATCCTTCTTTCTATCTATCTATCTATCTATCCCTCTATCTATCCATCTATCTATCCCTCTATCTATCCTCTATTTTCTATCTATCTATCTATCTATCTATCTATCCATCCATCAATCTATCTATCCCTCTATCTATCTATCTATCTATCCCTCTATCTATCTATCCTTCTTTCTATCTATCTATCTATCTATCTATCTATCTATCCCTCTATCTATCTATCTATCTATCTATCTATCCTCTATTTTCTATCTATCTATCTATCTATCTATCTATCTATCTATCTACCCCTTTATCTATCTATCCCTCTATCTATCTATCCCTCTATCTATCCATCTATCTATCTATCTATCTATCAATCTATCTATCTATCCCTCTATCTATCCTTCTTTCTATCTATCTATCTATCTATCCCTCTATCTATCCATCTATCTATCCCTCTATCTATCCTCTATTTTCTATCTATTTATCTATCTATCTATCCATCCATCAATCTATCTATCCCTCTATCTATCTATCTATCTATCTATCTATCCCTCTATCTATCTATCCTTCTTTCTATCTATCTCTCTATCCCTCTATCTATCTATCCCTCTATCTATCTATTTATCTATCCCTCTATCTATCTATCCTCTATTTTCTAGAAAAAAACCAAGGAGAAAATTGTAGAAAAAATACCCTGACTATAAATAAATAAATTGCAAGTGCTTAATAAACAGGGTACTTAGTATATACATTTTTGCAAAAAGGTAAGAAGCTGTCTCACCTCGTCACGGTGTACCCATCTGAGACAGTCCCTAACCTACTAAAGTTAAAAACATATTCTGTACCTGACTAGTGTCATGTCAAAACTTCAATATGGATGGTAAAGTGGTTAGCTGGGTCCCAGATTAAATACACAGCAAAAAGTGAGACGCAGGTAATTGTTCAGCCTCAGTATCAGGAGGGCTGCACCCCCAACTTGCATTAAAGCAAGAAAACAGACAAAAAAAACCAAAAAACTGAGCTGTGACAAATGTTCAATAAACATGCAACATTACAAGCATGTGAATTGCAGCCTCAAGACTAGAAAAAAACCAAGGAGAAAATTGTAGAAAAAATACCCTGACTATAAATAAATAAATTGCAAGTGCTTAATAAACAGGGTACTTAGTATATACATTTTTGCAAAAAGGTAAGAAGCTGTCTCACCTCGTCACGGTGTACCCATCTGAGACAGTCCCTAACCTACTAAAGTTAAAAACATATTCTGTACCTGACTAGTGTCATGTCAAAACTTCAATATGGATGGTAAAGTGGTTAGCTGGGTCCCAGATTAAATACACAGCAAAAAGTGAGACGCAGGTAATTGTTCAGCCTCAGTATCAGGAGGGCTGCACCCCCAACTTGCATTAAAGCAAGAAAACAGACAAAAAAACCCAAAAAACTGAGCTGTGACAAATGTTCAATAAACATGCAACATTACAAGCATGTGAATTGCAGCCTCAAGACTAGAAAAAAACCAAGGAGAAAATTGTAGAAAAAATACCCTGACTATAAATAAATAAATTGCAAGTGCTTAATAAACAGGGTACTTAGTATATACATTTTTGCAAAAAGGTAAGAAGCTGTCTCACCTCGTCACGGTGTACCCATCTGAGACAGTCCCTAACCTACTAAAGTTAAAAACATATTCTGTACCTGACTAGTGTCATGTCAAAACTTCAATATGGATGGTAAAGTGGTTAGCTGGGTCCCAGATTAAATACACAGCAAAAAGTGAGACGCAGGTAATTGTTCAGCCTCAGTATCAGGAGGGCTGCACCCCCAACTTGCATTAAAGCAAGAAAACAGACAAAAAAACCCAAAAAACTGAGCTGTGACAATTGTTCAATAAACATGCAACATTACAAGCATGTGAATTGCAGCCTCAAGACTAGAAAAAAAACAAGGAGAAAATTGTAGAAAAAATACCCTGACTATAAATAAATAAATTGCAAGTGCTTAATAAACAGGGTACTTAGTATATACATTTTTGCAAAAAGGTAAGAAGCTGTCTCACCTCGTCACGGTGTACCCATCTGAGACAGTCCCTAACCTACTAAAGTTAAAAACATATTCTGTACCTGACTAGTGTCATGTCAAAACTTCAATATGGATGGTAAAGTGGTTAGCTGGGTCCCAGATTAAATACACAGCAAAAAGTGAGACGCAGGTAATTGTTCAGCCTCAGTATCAGGAGGGCTGCACCCCCAACTTGCATTAAAGCAAGAAAACAGACAAAAAAACCCAAAAAACTGAGCTGTGACAAATGTTCAATAAACATGCAACATTACAAGCATGTGAATTGCAGCCTCAAGACTAGAAAAAAACCAAGGAGAAAATTGTAGAAAAAATACCCTGACTATAAATAAATAAATTGCAAGTGCTTAATAAACAGGGTACTTAGTATATACATTTTTGCAAAAAGGTAAGAAGCTGTCTCACCTCGTCACGGTGTACCCATCTGAGACAGTCCCTAACCTACTAAAGTTAAAAACATATTCTGTACCTGACTAGTGTCATGTCAAAACTTCAATATGGATGGTAAAGTGGTTAGCTGGGTCCCAGATTAAATACACAGCAAAAAGTGAGACGCAGGTAATTGTTCAGCCTCAGTATCAGGAGGGCTGCACCCCCAACTTGCATTAAAGCAAGAAAACAGACAAAAAAACCCAAAAAACTGAGCTGTGACAAATGTTCAATAAACATGCAACATTACAAGCATGTGAATTGCAGCCTCAAGACTAGAAAAAAACCAAGGAGAAAATTGTAGAAAAAATACCCTGACTATAAATAAATAAATTGCAAGTGCTTAATAAACAGGGTACTTAGTATATACATTTTTGCAAAAAGGTAAGAAGCTGTCTCACCTCGTCACGGTGTACCCATCTGAGACAGTCCCTAACCTACTAAAGTTAAAAACATATTCTGTACCTGACTAGTGTCATGTCAAAACTTCAATATGGATGGTAAAGTGGTTAGCTGGGTCCCAGATTAAATACACAGCAAAAAGTGAGACGCAGGTAATTGTTCAGCCTCAGTATCAGGAGGGCTGCACCCCCAACTTGCATTAAAGCAAGAAAATAGACAAAAAAAACCAAAAAACTGAGCTGTGACAAATGTTCAATAAACATGCAACATTACAAGCATGTGAATTGCAGCCTCAAGACTAGAAAAAAACCAAGGAGAAAATTGTAGAAAAAATACCCTGACTATAAATAAATAAATTGCAAGTGCTTAATAAACAGGGTACTTAGTATATACATTTTTGCAAAAAGGTAAGAAGCTGTCTCACCTCGTCACGGTGTACCCATCTGAGACAGTCCCTAACCTACTAAAGTTAAAAACATATTCTGTACCTGACTAGTGTCATGTCAAAACTTCAATATGGATGGTAAAGTGGTTAGCTGGGTCCCAGATTAAATACACAGCAAAAAGTGAGACGCAGGTAATTGTTCAGCCTCAGTATCAGGAGGGCTGCACCCCCAACTTGCATTAAAGCAAGAAAACAGACAAAAAAACCCAAAAAACTGAGCTGTGACAAATGTTCAATAAACATGCAACATTACAAGCATGTGAATTGCAGCCTCAAGACTAGAAAAAAACCAAGGAGAAAATTGTAGAAAAAATACCCTGACTATAAATAAATAAATTGCAAGTGCTTAATAAACAGGGTACTTAGTATATACATTTTTGCAAAAAGGTAAGAAGCTGTCTCACCTCGTCACGGTGTACCCATCTGAGACAGTCCCTAACCTACTAAAGTTAAAAACATATTCTGTACCTGACTAGTGTCATGTCAAAACTTCAATATGGATGGTAAAGTGGTTAGCTGGGTCCCAGATTAAATACACAGCAAAAAGTGAGACGCAGGTAATTGTTCAGCCTCAGTATCAGGAGGGCTGCACCCCCAACTTGCATTAAAGCAAGAAAACAGACAAAAAAACCCAAAAAACTGAGCTGTGACAAATGTTCAATAAACATGCAACATTACAAGCATGTGAATTGCAGCCTCAAGACTAGAAAAAAACCAAGGAGAAAATTGTAGAAAAAATACCCTGACTATATATATTTTTCTATCTATCTATCCATCCATCCATCTATCTATCTATCTAATCTATCTATCCCTCTATCTATCTATCTATCTATCTATCTATCTATCTATCTATCCCTCTATCTATCTATCTATCTATCCTCTATTTTCTATCTATCTATCTACCCCTTTATCTATCTATCCCTCTATCTATCTATCTATCTATCTATCCCTCTATCTATCCATCTATCTATCTATCTATCTATCCATCCATCAATCTATCTATCCCTCTATCTATCCCTCTATCTATCTATCTATCTATCTATCTATCTATCCCTCTATCTATCTATCAATCTATCTATCCCTTTATCTATCTATCTATCCTTCTTTCTATCTATCCCTCTATCTATCTATCTATCTATCCTCTATTTTCTATCTATCTATCATCTATCTATCCATCCCTCTATCTATCCTTCTATCTATCTATTTATCTATCTATCCATCTATCTATCTGTCTATCTATTTATCCATCTATCCATCCATCCATCTATTCGTCTATCCCTCTATCTATCTATCTATCTACAGTATCTATCTATCTATCTATCTCCATTTATATTTCTTGATGGAATTTGTTTCTCGCAGTCGTTCTTCATTCAGTTGGCAGATTTGATTGTCTAAATAAAAAATGTTCTCAGAAGATTCTCCGATTAGCTCCAACGTCATCCCATCACAGCAGGCGTCTGATAAGGGGCAGAAACAGTGACGTCATCACAAGGCGCCATTCGCGGTAGCGGTGATGACGTAGGAGCTAATCTTAAAGTTGGTCAGAATCGGCAGTGTCCTGTTTGCCATGAAAGGACATTTGTTATGCTCTTTCCAAACTAAAGCGTAACAAATGGTTGGGAGAGAAGGGGATAAAAAAACAATAAACTCATCTACCTTAGACCCTCACATGTCCTTATGCTACCTCCACCACCACCACCGCAGGTCCCCTGGTTATAAGCACCATTTTTAGGTTCATCTGGAGCTCCCATTAGGAGGTAAGGCTACTGATTGGCCTGAGTGTTCTTCCATGTGATTATGTTAGACCTATCTGTAGTCTCAGCTTTAGGTCTCACACAATCATGTGGACGACAAAGCCCGTTATTGACGTCGATGACTTGTGCCAACACCCCATGTGACCTTGTCACAACAATAACTGGTCTCAGCATTGGAGAGGAGGGCCAGAAGAACCTGCAACGGAGGTCTAAGAAGTTACAGAGGACAGATGAGGGCCTAGGACAGTTGTGTATAATGTATTCCGGCTTTCAACTGAAGACAGCGAGCTACCTGCCAATTTGCTTGACTTTAGCAAATTGAATCTCCAGAATTTAGAACTCTCCAGAATTCTCCATTTTTAGGAATATTTATAACAAATTTGATTTGTTTTGGATCGATTCACTTATTTCTAATTCTAATGGATGGTCGTTTATGTAATGTTTGACAGATCTGCTCCTACATAAACAAGACCTGTGGATATAATTATGTACAGGTGTTGGGGACCTTGCTTAATGATGGTCTCCCCTCTGCACAATCCCTCCTTGCTTGAATGATCTTTCCACAATAGTTGATCATTTGTAATCTGTAAGTGTTTAATTTCTCTGCAGCCCCATCTCTGGAGGAATTAAGAATTACCCACTTTCCATTCTATCCAATGGAATGTGTGTAATGGAGGAAGAGGCAAGTTCTCCGATGCAAGAGATGCTCTTTTTAACTTCTCTCCATTTTACTTAAGGGATGAAGATCTAAACAAAGGACCTCCTCACTATGAGGATACATTAAAATGGGTTTTCTAATCTGGCCGATCACTTTAATTGTGTTCGGTCTTTGTATCACATGTTGAATATTCATTTATACTAAGCTCCATTAGGGTTCCTTCCAAATATTAGTCTTTTTGACTGCTAAGCTCTTGATCTGTTATTGCTAGACTCTGAGGCTCGATTTGATGACCTCTCGTTGTGTGGTCGATTTCCCCTTGTTTTGAACCACAGCCTAACTCTGTCATATTGCTGATAGTTCTCTTGTCTTTCCTTTCCTTTGCATCGCTTTCATTTTCCTTTCTATTCAGGTGTTTTCACTTCCTTGCTTTGTTTGCCCTATCATATCTTGGGAGGGTCTACATATACTCACAATGCACATGCCTTCATCATTGCTGGCTATATTCCAAGATATATGGATGTTTGGAGTCCCAGCTCTTCAGTTAAGGATTATCTTGCTGAATTATCTCTATTGCTTTTCCCTGCTGTTTGTTTGTGATTTTCCTTCTCCGGCATCTTTCCATTCTGTTACGTTTAGGATTCGGAAGGTTGATACATTCTATAAGTGTTTTTGGCTTTCTTCCATTTTCCTCCTTTTTGGTATGACTGTGTGAACACGTTCTTAGCCCTGTATCTCTGCATCACCCTCTGCTTGTATACACTTCTTTCATGGGAATTTTTGTTTTGTGTTACCCTAAGGTTACAGTTGGGGGTGCAGTCAAAGTTGTTGATGTTGAGTGAGGGCACCATTGCATAATCTTAGGGTATCAAAATCCATGGTTAAGCAGGGACAAATCAGGGTCAGAATTAGGGCTTCTCCTAGTCTGAACAGGGACCTGTGGATTGCAGGCTTACAGTAGCATCTCTCCTGTTAAGTTTATCCCCATGTGAGTGGTAGGGCTCAGTCACAGCATGCTCATTCTGCGCTATTCTTCCACCTGCAATGGAGGTTTGGAACATAGCCCGGAACAACATTTTCCCACTATCTAGCATTAGTGAGATGACTCTGCTCATTCTGTCCTAGTCTATATAGCAGAGTTGACAAGTGAATTAAAGAGAATGGCAAATTTGAACTTTATTTGTGCGCTAGTAGTGACCAATGTGGAAAGTTCATCATTTTAAGTTCAGTAGAAAAAAAAACCAAAACGATAAAAACAAATATTTTTCATAAAAAAACTGCTTGCAAAGAATGCTGATGTAAACAATCTATAATTTTCTGATGATACATTTCCTTTAAGATCCCCAGACCGACATAAAATGAAGCTTGGTTGTTGTATCTGCTGCTGGAATTCTTTTTGCCAGATGTTGTTTTAAGTTTTGTTATATTTTAATTCCAGGGAGATGATGAAGCAGATTTACGCCCTTAAGATGCATATTCTTCCAAGCTTCCAGTGTTGGTTAACCTACTTCTGTCCTCCCAAAAGGATCAGATACCATTTGAAGTTTTTGAGTAGCCGCTAGATTGGTTCTTCTGCGTTATTGCGGGATCTGTGGGTCAGTGGCATGGGGAAATGCATTATCCTGGATGGACAGAGATGTTTACAGAGAAATATAAATAAAAGGGGCTAAGTCCCTTACACAAATGTTTAACCAGCATTTTGGGGGCTGGCAGGCTCACTTTCAGTCCCTCTTCATGCAGCACATTTCCAAATAGCTTTTATTAAACACTAGCTGTACTACCCAGCTTCTCCCGGGTTAATAACTGTTGTTAACAAAATAGAATGTATTAACAAAAATGTATTCTGCACACAAAAACCACAAAACAAATAGATAGAAATGTACTTATTAAAAGGCAAAAACTAAGCTAATAGAAGCATTTCCCAACATATATTTCAACACCACAGATATTCCACACAGATTTAACTAAATTGGCCAAGTAATGTGCTCCGTGTGTCTCTTTCCAGGTCTGTCTCTTTCCCCATTTGTCTCTTTCCCCGTCTGTCTCTTTCTCCGTCTGTCTCTTTCCCCGTCTGTCTCTTTCCCCGTCTGTCTCTTTGCCTGTCTGCCTGTCTTTGTCTGTCTCTTTTTTTGTCTGTCTCTATCTCTCTGTTTCTTTCCCCATCTGTCTCTTTCTAGGTCTGTCTCTTTCCCCATCTGTCTCTTCCCCAGTCTGTCTCTTTGCCCGTCTGCCTGTCTTTGTCTCTTTTTTTGTCTATCTCTCTGTTTCTTTCCCCATCTGTCTCTTTATAGGTCTGTCTCTTTCCCAGGTCTGTCTCTTTCCCCGTCTGTCTCTTTGCCTGTCTGCCTGTCTTGTCTGTCTCTTTTTTTGTCTGTCTCTATCTCTCTGTTTCTTTCCCCATCTGTCTCTTTCTAGGTCTGTCTCTTTCCCCATCTGTCTCTTCCCCCGTCTGTCTCTTTGCCCATCTGCCTGTCTTTGTCTCTTTTTTTGTCTATCTCTCTGTTTCTTTCCCCATCTGTCTCTTTATAGGTCTGTCTCTTTCCCTGTCTGTCTCCTCATCTCTTTGTCTGTGTCTTTTTCCTGTCTGTCTCTTTCCCTGTCTGCCTGTTTCTGTCTGTCTCTTTCCTTGTCTGTCTCTATTTCTCTGCCTATTTCGCCATTTGTCTCTATCAAGGTCTGTGTCTTATCCCATTTATCTTTGTCTGTCTCTCTGGCTGTCTCCTCCTTCCCTGTCTGCCTGTCTCTGTCCCTGTCTGCATGTCTGTCTGTCTCTTTCCCCATCTGTCTCTTTCCCCATCTGTCTCTTTCCAGGTCTGTCTCTATCCAGGTCTGTCTCTTTCCAGGTCAGTCTCTTTCCAGGTCTGTCTCTTTCCAGGTCTGTCTCTGTCTGTCTCTTTCCAGGTCTGTCTCTGTCTGTCTCTTTCCCAGTCTGTCTCTGTCTCTTTCACCGTCTGTCTCTGTCTTTCACCATCTGTCTGTCTCTTTCCCTGTCTGTCTCTATCTCTCTGTCTCTTTCCCTGTCTGTCTCTCTGTCTGTCTCTGTCTGTCTCTCTGTCTGTCTCTCTGACTGTCTCTCTGTCTGTCTCTGTCTGTCTCTCTCTATCCGTCTCCCCACTGACATCTTATTACCTCACATATAAGCTTCTTATACTATGAATGTATTTTCTTGCTATAGCAACCAATCACAGCTCCTACTAATAACCTGTAGTTCCAGGCTCCATTTACTTTAATGAAGGCATGTTTTTTGGAGAGTAACTGTAAAGCGCGGGGTTAAATTTTCCTGTCAAAACATAGTCTACGACGTTCCCTAGGTCACATGAGGTGTCTGTGCAAAATTTTGTGATTGTAAATGCGACGGTGCGGATACACTTTTCGTTTCACATTTTCCCCATTATGCAGATAGGGGCAAAATTGATTGGTAAATTGGAAAGCACAGAGTTAAAATTTCTCCTCACAACATAGCCTATGACGCTCTCGGGGTCCAGATATGTGAGTGTGCAAAAGTTTGTGGCTGTAGCTGCGACGGTGCAGATGCCAATCCCGGACATACACACACATACATACATACATACATACATACACACATTCAGCTTTATATATTAGATTGCTTAGCATTTTGGTTCTGCAGCTCTTCTGCCGAATTATGTATCTCTATGTGGCAAGAATACATGTTAAAGGGAACCTGACAGCTGATACATGCTGCCTGATCCACGGGCAGGCATGTATCAGGCACTATCACGAGTGACTCCAATCATTTGAAGACTTGTGACAGATTTGAGACATTGCTTTCTGTTGGTTCAGTGAGGCTTAATATCATTTTCCTTGCTAGCAGCTCCTGCTTAGTTCACCTTATATACAGCCAGTTTGTGACCACTCCAATCTCCTTTAAATAGTCACTTGATCCATCATCTGATGCCGGTTATAGAATCTCATTCTGTTTCTGACCACTTTGGAGGATGGAAGTGGTCTATTAGCTGCTGTTGTTCTGCTGTTGGAGCTTTTGCGGTGTTACTGTTTGGAGCCATTTCACCCACAGCCTTGGTGTCTGGCTGCAGCCGTGAAGTTTGTTTATACATCCTTTTGTCTATGGCCCCCTGCCAGTCCTACTTCTACTGTGTCATTACTCTAGTTGTGATATCTAGTGCACTCACTGGCCTTGTCACTATACAGTGTGAGTGGAGGGACAGTAAGGGACTAGGCAAGTAATGGTGGCAAGGGGAAGGACTCGTATAGGGATGTTATGGGAGATTATGGACCAGATACAGGTTTAGTGTCAGGAGGTGTCCGATCCCCTGCTCACCACTGTCAGATTCCTCTTCTCCATTAACATCCCCGTGGATTTTCATGTGTTCATGTGTTCCGCTGTGCGCTGGACATTCGTTGGTCTGTGTGCCTCTGACGTGCCATGTTTCAGAAATTCGCCAGCCTGAAAGTATGATCTCATGATCCAGGTATGTTGGATTCTGAAATGCTGTGGCATTTATGAGAAAGGCATACTTTAAAACCCACTGAAGACTGAGCCTCAGGTAAGACTAGCTGGACAGGTGTGTCCCCATTTGTATCTGCCCACCTGCTGCCTTGGAGTGACAGATTTCTCCCTATACATGCACACAGAGACCTGTCACTGCAGAGAAGTGGGTGGGCAGAAGGCACAGGGACCTTCCTGTCCAACTGGTCTCCCATGCAGCTCAGTCCTCGGTGGGTTTTAAAGTATGTTTTTATATGTTTTATAGTCAAACATACCTGGCTGAGATCGTACACCAAGTATCTGAAACATGCTGACTATAGATCAGGCAGGCGGCATGTATCAGCTGTCGGGTTCCCTTTAAAGGGGTTGTCCGGCCTTGGGGTACAAGTCTGTATTCACTATATTGTGAGCAGCATTGTGAATCCTTACATTGTGCTCACTGCATGATGTGAGGATTCCCTGGTGCCAGAGTCACATGACCACAATTACACGATTTCCATAATTCCAGCCACATTCAGACTAGACATATCCAGCCTTACTCCATCCACTTGTATTGAGCGATGCTGTGCACGTCTAGTCTGCATGTGACTGCATGTATTCAAATTGTATACTTGTGGTCATGTACCCATCACTCCCAGTGTCCAGAGTGACTACAAACTTGTACCCTAAAGGCCGCCTTACACGTAACGACATATCTAACGGAATTCGTGACGCACATCCGGCGTCGTTAGCGATGTTGTTGCGTATAACACCTACGAGCCACTGCTAACGATCAAAAATACTCACCTAATCGTTGATTGTTGACACGTCGTTCATTTTCAAAATGTCGTTGCTCGTTGTGGACGCAGGTTGTTCGTCGTTCCTGAGGCAGCACACATCGCTACGTGTGACACCCCGGGAACGACGAACAACAGTCTTCCTGCGTCCTCCGGCAACGAGGTGGGCGTGTCGTTAATGCTGCTGCTCTCCGCCCCTCCGCTTCTATTGGTCGCCGACTGTGTGACATCGCTGTGACGCCGCACGAACCTCCCCCTTTAAAGAGGAGATTGTTCGCCGGCCACAGCGACGTCGTTAGGAAGGTAAGTGCTTGTGACTCCTACTAGCGATATTGTACGCCATGGGCAGCGATTTGCCCGTGACACACAAACGACGGGGGCGGGTGCGATCGCTAGCGTTGTCGCTGCGTGTAAAGCGGCCTTTAGACTGGACAACGCCTTTAACTTTATCTGGGTTTTTTTGTGTTTTATCACTATCACTACTATCACATGAGTGCTGATGTATTCTGAGGCAAGCTTATTTTATCGGTTCCCTTTTTGGTTAGAAATAATTTTTGATTTTCCATTTTTTGGGGGAAGCGAGAAGACAAACAACATTTTTTAAACTTACGTATTCCCCAAGGAAAGTTTTACAACTTTTGCAATTACTTTTACAAGACTCTTCCATTCATTCTTCAAAGCTTCAAAGATGGAAGACCTGGGGGTCTTTAACCCATTGTCACCCATTTTCACCCCGGTGAACTAAGGGAACAACGCCTGGCTGTATATTACAATTGTCTCCCACTGTTTATGGAGTCACTTCAGCTACTGATCTTGTTCTATACAAGTCATTCCCAAATCATCTCCTAAAATTCGGGAAGGGGTTCAACTGAGTGCTAGGCATAAAATGGGAAAAAAGATCACTATATCGTCTCGACTTGTCTTTAAGGGGTTATAAAGGCCGCTTTACACGCTACGACATCGCTCAAGCGATCTCGTTGGGGTCACGGAATTTGTGACGCACATTCGGTCACTTTAGCGATGCCGTTGCGTATGACACCTATGAGCGATTTTACATCGTCGCAAATGTGCAAAATTGCTCATCGGTGACATGGGGGTCCATTCTCAAATATCGTTGCTGCTGCAGTAGCGATGTAGTTCGTCGTTCCTGTGGCAGCACACCGCTCCGTGTGACACCACAGGAGCGAGGAACCTCTCCTTACCTGCCTCCCGCCCGCAATGAGGAAGGAAGGAGGTGGGCGGGATCTTCGTCCCACTCATCTACGCCCCTCCGCTTCTATTGGGCGGCGGTTCAGTGACGCTACTGTGATGTCGCTGTGACGCTGAACCAACCGCCCCCTTAGAAAGGAGGTGGTTCGCCGGTCACAGCGACGTCGCAGGGCAGGTAAGTAGTGTGACGGGTCCGCGCGATGTTGTGCGCCACGGGCAGCGATTTGCCCGTGTTGCACAACCGATGCCGGCGGTTACGCACGCTAGCGATATCGGTCACGATATCGCAGCGTGTAAAGCGGCCTTTAGAATACAATGACCCTTTGGCCAATTTTTGGAAGTTTTTTTTATGGGCGTATAGTAGGGGCAGTAAGGGCGCAAGAACTTATGCAAATCGAAAATATCTAAATTCAGTTTAGAAAAAGCTTGTGGGGTCCGGGCGTTGCAGCCATAATACATTGTCGTGTTATAGACGTCTGATTTTGGCCCAACATCTTGACCTGACAGAAAACACTTGTCTTGGTTTACAGCTCATATTGTCAAATTACAAGGATGGAAGACATCTGTCCCATAAAACATCAATTTCACTTTATAGAGTATCACAACTGAGTCATCTCATTCCCCGGGATTTATTGTAAAAAAAAAAAAAAAATCTCAAGTGTAAAAATATTTCAGATTTGATTATCTTAAAAAGACAAAAACATAAAACAATTTAAACATAAAATGAATGTTATACATAAGCCAAACCCGAGAGCCATAAATCGAGAGGGGATGTAGAGGACGGACCCTGTACATAGAAGCTGACGGGCCCGGAAGTGGAGGGTCAATATCACACATGTTAATGCACTAGGGTAAAATAGGAGGCAATATATCTATTGTTTGTGTTCCTCTGTAGCATGTGTATTGTACACTTACTTTAGGTATACAGCACGTACAATATATGCACCCTGTGCAGCGCACGCACTTACACAACTCTGCTTCAAACACACTCAGCTCTGCTACATCAACATAAATAGCTTAGATACTACACACATGGCAATGCCACATAGACATACATCTCACCTACATACACATACAGCCCTGCTTCATACACACAGGTCTGCTACATACAAACAGCTCTGCTACATACAAACAGCTCAACTACATACACACAGCTCTGCTACATACACACAGTTCTGCTCTATACAAACAGCTCTACTACATACACACAGCTCTGCTACATACACACAGTTCTGCTACATACAAACAGCTCTACTACATACACACAGCTCTGCTACATACACACAGTTCTGCTACATACAAACAGCTCTACTACATACACACAGCTCTGCTACATACACACAGTTCTGCTACATACACACAGCTCTGCTACATACACACAGTTCTGTTACATACACACAGTTCTGTTACATAGATACAGCTCTGCTACATACACACAGCTCTGCTACATACACACAGTTCTGCTACATACAAACAGCTCTACTACATACACACAGCTCTGCTACATACACACAGTTCTGCTACATACAAACAGCTCTACTACATACACACAGCTCTGCTACATACACACAGTTCTGTTACATAGATACAGCTCTGCTACATACACACAGCTCTGCTACATACACAGTTCTGATACATACACACAGCTCTGCTACATACACACAGTTCTGTTACATAGATACAGCTCTGCTACATACACACAGCTCTGCTACATACACACAGTTCTGCTACATACAAACAGCTCTACTACATACACACAGCTCTGCTACATACACACAGTTCTGTTACATAGATATAGCTCTGCTACATACACACAGCTCTGCTACATACACAGTTCTGATACATACACACAGCTCTGCTACATACACACAGTTCTGATACATACACACAACTCTGCTACATACACACAGTTCTGCTACATACACACAGCTCTGCTACATACACACAGTTCTGTTACATAGATACAGCTCTGCTACATACACACAGTTCTGTTACATAGATACAGCTCTGCTACATACACACAGTTCTGATACATACACACAACTCTGCTACATACCCACAGTTCTGCTACATACACACAGCTTTGCTACATACACACAGCTCTGCTACATACACACAGTTCTGATATACACACAGCATAGCTACATACACACAGCTTTGCTACATACAGTTCTGTTACATACACACAGCTCTGCTACATACACACAGCTTTGCTACATACACACAGGTTTGCTACATATACACAGTTCTAATTAACAACAAAGGTCTGAATTCAATATTCACTGTTCATAAAATTCAAAACAACATTTGAGGAACAAAAATTGTCCACAAAAAAACAGTGATTTCAGTAAGTTTTATTTCTGAAGTAATTAGTAAAAATATGCATATCTATGTTAAAATCAATAATAATAATAATAGTAATGATGCTTCAACATGAGGGACGATATATAAGCAGTAAAATAACAATAAAACGTGCACCAGAATATATACAAAGCCGAACTGTTTATCAAAATTAAGTTTAAATCACATAAAACAGTATATTCCAAAACTTCATGTAAAAGGTAAATATTTTTCTTAAAATTTTCATGCGTTAGAAAAAGAAAAAATTTATTTGATTTAAATTGTATACACATAAAAATATTTCATATGAAAGTGAAAAAATATAAATTGCTACTTTTTAATTTTATAAACCAGTGGACAGGATACATAAAAATATATATGTGTGACTTTAAAAGTAATGACACTTATATTCAAGGTAAAAAAAGTGCATGAATCGTGTAAAAATTACGAATAAACAAAGTGCATTAAGTTATATGCTCAAAAAAATATATATAAAATTAGGAGTGAAACAATCACTAAATAAACCAAAATAAAACGCAAAGTGCAATGTGCTTACTTATAAATAAAGTCACATGAAAAAGTGAAAGGCTAAAACCTAATTCAATAAGGATCTATAAATATAGACACGGTAATGACCAGGGAGTCTCAATATACAAAGGGCAATATGCAAACTTTTATACTGAGTCGCATGAAAATTATAAGAAAAGGAAGGAACCAATCAGCCAAGGATCCTTTAAACATATACAAGCTATTAGCTACAGGGTCTCCAATAAAGATAAACAGCAAAATACGGCAGAGTGTTCAGCTATTCAGCTGTATATAGCAAATTAATTGGCTGAAGGAAATAAGGTGCTAACGTGCTTAAAAGCAATAGTAATTACCAAAAGTGCATGTGCTATATCGTCCCTCTACCCCGACGTACGTTTCCAGTATTCTTCCTCAGGGGGCGTGTGTGCAGGGTAGAGGGAATGGGTCTTAAATACCTCTATAATTACGGCAAACTGATTCCATATGTGGCGCATGGATCCCAATAGTGTTCCGGTCAGTAAATAATCCCTAATCCGCGGCATTAGATGCCGGTATGGAAACCTAGCAACCATGTATGCCGCGAACTAAGGAATGACGTCACACAATGGGAGCACATGCGCTCTGGGTTAGTTCCCGTAATTGATCCCAATATGGCTAAAGAAAAATATATATTGCATTACAATCAAGCCAAGTGGAAATAGAATACAAAATAGATGGATACTCAAATCTTAGATCATACAACGCTATTAATTTAATCAACACATATATAAATAATCAAAAATACATTACAAAAAATATGATACCTAGAATATTTTAATATACAAAAATACATTTTATTAAAAAAATGAATGAATTTTCAGTTCTGCGATCCCAGATCGATCCATTATAATAATGTGACAATACATATCCTCCAATGTATCAGTTTAAGGATCACTAAAATAAATTAAAAAATGAAAAAAATTATTAATATCTTTATTTATTAAAAATACTTTAATATATGTGCACAAAGCACGTAAGGATATATGAATAAATAAATTCAGATTAAAATTAAAATTAAAAAGACCCATTCGATCCCCATAAAATCGATATCTCTATACATAGCTAAATTAATATATATATATATATATATATATATATATATATATATATATATATATATAAGCATTATAAACTAATAAAATTTTAAGATTTTTAAGATTTTATTAGTTTATAATGTTTTTATATATATGCCCGTATTTTGCTGTTTGTCTTTATTGGAGACCCTGTAGCTAATAGCTTGTATATGTTTAAAGGATCCTTGGCTGATTGGTTCCTTCCTTTCTTACAAGTAAAATATATCTTTGTACCGTGTTAGCCAGTAGAGATAAAAAAATTGTTTAAAAGAACAGAGAGTCCTCAGTGGTTGATACCTTTTAATGGCTAACTGAAAAGATGGTAATAATTGCAAGCTTTCGAGACTACTCAGGTCTCTTCATCAGGCATGGTATAACACAAAATCTGAAGAGTCACGTATTTATACACAACAGGACTTAGAAGTGCAGTAAAAAAAAAAAAAAAAAAAAAAAAAAAAAAAAAAAAAAAAAAAAAGGAACAAGTTATATGAAACAGAACTATCTCTATGGCAGGGGGACAAGCTGTTCTAGCCATAAATACTGCTGCAGTTCAGTGTGGAAGTTTTATTGTCCTTTGATAAGGGTCTGGTCCAGGGCTGTGACACGCTCGGATGGTCAGAGGAGCACATCTTTTAACTGATGTAAAAAGACATGAATCCATGAGACACATTCATTCCTTCTCTGAATGTGTCAAAGGTCATCATAAGTTTGTACTCCCATAGTCTCCTGTCTCTCTGGGACTTGAAGTTTCCTTTCAATACCAGCAATTTCATGTCCATGATGCTGTGGTCTGGGTTACAAAAATGTTTGGCCACAGGTAGATCCATCCTTTTTTCTCTAATTGTGTGGCGGTGAGAATTCATCCTTGTCCTGAGCTGTTGTCCGGTCTCCCCTACATACAGACCCCCAGTTGGACATTTGGTACATATGATTAAGTACACCACATTGGTTGTGGTGCAGCTGAACGTACCTGGGATCTTGTAGTCCTGATGTGATCTGGGAATCTTTATCTTGTCCGTTGTCAATATTAATGGACAGGTCTTGCATTTTTTCTGGTTGCAGGGAAATGTTCCTGTTGGTGTTGGAGAGGACAGGGAGCTTCTGACAATGATGCTTCTTAGATTTGGGGGCTGTCTAAAACACAGAAGTGGGGGGTCTGGAAAAATAGATTTTAACCGGGCATCTTTTTGCAGTAATGGTTGTAGTTTCCGTGCAGCTCCTCTAAACACCTCCAGATGTGGATTGTAGGTGACTACAAGAGGGACCCGGTTGTTCTCTTCTTTGGTTTTATAATGTAGAAGATGGTTTCTTGATATTCTGGTGGCTCTTATAATCTGGTTTTCAATTGTTCTTGGGTGGTAGCCTTGATTCAAAAAGGTTTTTCTGAGGCCCTCAAGGTGATTGTCTCTATCTGTACTGTTGGAACATATCCGATTGTACCTGATAGCCTGGCTGTATACAATAGAGTTTTTTATGTGTTTTGGATGAAAACTGTCCCATTTCAGGTATGTTGGACGGTCAATTGGCTTCTTGTACAGGGATGTCTGTATTTCATTGTTCCGTAGTTTAATGATGGTGTCCAAGAAGTTGATTTCCGTGCAGGAGTAGTTGAGTGTTAGGTTGATGGTGGGATGAAACTGATTAAATTGTTCATGGAAGGTCTTCAGCTGCTCCTCAGACTCTGTCCAGATGATTAAAATATCATCAATGTAACGGTAGTAGGCCAGAGGCCTGATAGGACAAGAGGATAAAAAGTCACTCTCAAGCTTGGCCATGAAAAGATTTGCATATTGTGGTGCCATTTTGCTTCCCATTGCAGTCCCAGTCTCCTGTAGATATATGTCATTGTCAAATTCAAAGTAATTATGGGTGAGGATAAATTTTGTAAGCTTCACCACAGAATTGGCATCAGTTCCTGTATTTTCCAGGAAAATTTTGCAAGCATTTAATCCATCCTGGTGTGGAATATTCGAGTACAAGGATTCCACATCCATGGTGGCAAGGATGGTTCCCTCTGGAAGAGGACCTATTGCTGATAGTTTTTTCAATAGGTCAGTAGTGTCCTGGATGTAGCTGGTTGTATCCCTTACCAAGGGTTTAAGGATACCCTCTACCCATCCAGAGACTTGTTCAGTGAGGGTGCCCACACATGAAATGATGGGTCTTCCTGGGTTTCCAGATTTGTGAATTTTGGGAAGCATGTAGAATGTGCCTATTCTTGGACTCACCGGTATCAGTTCATCAGTTCTTATGGATATGTCAGGCAGACAAAAGGCCAACTTGTTAAGTTCCTTGTAATAGTCCTGTGTAGGGTCAGACTCCAATTTCTTATAGTAGCGTGTGTCCATCAGTTGTCTGTGTGCTTCCTTCATGTAGTCTGATTTGTTCATCATGACTATTGCACCCCCCTTGTCTGCAGGTTTAATGATGATTTCTTTGTTGGTTTTCAAAGATTTTATGGCCCTTCTCTCCTGGGCACTGATGTTGGATGGTTGCCTCCTGTGTGTGTCTAGGAAAGTGGATTTTACCAAATGTCTGAAAGTGTCTATATAGTTATCCAGATGAGGGTTGCGTCCTGGTGGAGGTGTCCAATCTGATCTTTTCCTGGTTGTCAAGATCCGTCTTCCTTCAGTCTGGGAGGATTCTGAAACATCTGCATCGCTAAAATATTCCCTCAGACGTAGTCTCCTGAAGTAATCTTCCATGTCGCTGCAGAGTTCAATTTTGTCTAGAGCTTTAGTCGGACAAAATGAGAGTCCTCTAGAAAGCACAGCAACTTCCATTTTGTTTGGTTTGTAATCCGAGAGATTGATAACACAGTTAGATGCTTTTGTGCCTTGAATGGACTTGGTTTCCAAGTTGTCAGGTTTTGGCTTTGTTCTCCACCTGTTTGTATTAAGTCCTGAATTGAGGCGCAGTCTATGTAGCTTCTTTTCCTTGTTGTGGATCAGAAGGGTTCGTAGTCTGTAGTAGTATTGTTGTACTTCTTGTTCTGTGCTTTCTGGAAGTGTCTTCCTTTGTGTTTCAAAATTCCCTCTGGATTTTACTCTTGATGCTGTAGAAGACATGCAAAGGTGATTCCTTAGTCTCTCAGAAGTCCTGTGACAAAGGTTTTGTGCATAATGGGTATTGTAGGTATGTAGAATTGGGTTTGTAATCCAGAGTCCTTTGGGGATCAGATTCTCCTTTTTGCATTTGGATAAGAAAAATATGTCGCTGTCCAGTTGTGCGCGTTTCTTCAGAAGTGTCTTTAGTTCCATAAAGATGCGGTACATTCTGGTATCCTCCATTTTGATACAAGTAAAATATATCTTTGTACCGTGTTAGCCAGTAGAGATAAAAAAATTGTTTAAAAGAACAGAGAGTCCTCAGTGGTTGATACCTTTTAATGGCTAACTGAAAAGATGGTAATAATTGCAAGCTTTCGAGACTACTCAGGTCTCTTCATCAGGCATGGTATAACACAAAATCTGAAGAGTCACGTATTTATACACAACAGGACTTAGAAGTGCAGTAAAAAAAAAAAAAAAAAAAAAAAAAAAGGAACAAGTTATATGAAACAGAACTATCTCTATGGCAGGGGGACAAGCTGTTCTAGCCATAAATACTGCTGCAGTTCAGTGTGAAAGTTTTATTGTCCTTTGTTAAGGGTCTGGTCCAGGGCTGTGACACGCTCGGATGGTCAGAGGAGCACATCTTTTAACTGATGTAAAAAGACATGAATCCATGAGACACATTCATTCCTTCTCTGAATGTGTCAAAGGTCATCATAAGTTTGT
Organism: Anomaloglossus baeobatrachus; assembly: GCF_048569485.1. NCBI lineage: Eukaryota > Metazoa > Chordata > Amphibia > Anura > Aromobatidae > Anomaloglossus > Anomaloglossus baeobatrachus. The sequence continues at coordinate 47,968,809 of NC_134358.1, forward strand.
ACTCCCATAGTCTCCTGTCTCTCTGGGACTTGAAGTTTCCTTTCAATACCAGCAATTTCATGTCCATTGATGCTGTGTCTGGGTTACAAAAATGTTTGGCCACAGGTAGATCCATCCTTTTTTCTCTAATTGTGTGGCGGTGAGAATTCATCCTTGTCCTGAGCTGTTGTCCTGTCTCCCCTACATACAGACCCCCAGTTGGACATTTGGTACATATGATTAAAGACACTTCTGAAGAAACGCGCACAACTGGACAGCGACATATTTTTCTTATCCAAATGCAAAAAGGAGAATCTGATCCCCAAAGGACTCTGGATTACAAACCCAATTCTACATACCTACAATACCCATTATGCACAAAACCTTTGTCACAGGACTTCTGAGAGACTAAGGAATCACCTTTTGCATGTCTTCTACAGCATCAAGAGTAAAATCCAGAGGGAATTTGAAACACAAAGGAAGACACTTCCAGAAAGCACAGAACAAGAAGTACAACAATACTACTACAGACTACGAACCCTTCTGATCCACAACAAGGAAAAGAAGCTACATAGACTGCGCCTCAATTCAGGACTTAATACAAACAGGTGGAGAACAAAGCCAAAACCTGACAACTTGGAAACCAAGTCCATTCAAGGCACAAAAGCATCTAACTGTGTTATCAATCTCTCGGATTACAAACCAAACAAAATGGAAGTTGCTGTGCTTTCTAGAGGACTCTCATTTTGTCCGACTAAAGCTCTAGACAAAATTGAACTCTGCAGCGACATGGAAGATTACTTCAGGAGACTACGTCTGAGGGAATATTTTAGCGATGCAGATGTTTCAGAATCCTCCCAGACTGAAGGAAGACGGATCTTGACAACCAGGAAAAGATCAGATTGGACACCTCCACCAGGACGCAACCCTCATCTGGATAACTATATAGACACTTTCAGACATTTGGTAAAATCCACTTTCCTAGACACACACAGGAGGCAACCATCCAACATCAGTGCCCAGGAGAGAAGGGCCATAAAATCTTTGAAAACCAACAAAGAAATCATCATTAAACCTGCAGACAAGGGGGGTGCAATAGTCATGATGAACAAATCAGACTACATGAAGGAAGCACACAGACAACTGATGGACACACGCTACTATAAGAAATTGGAGTCTGACCCTACACAGGACTATTACAAGGAACTTAACAAGTTGGCCTCTTGTCTGCCTGACATATCCATAAGAACTGATGAACTGATACCGGTGAGTCCAAGAATAGGCACATTCTACATGCTTCCCAAAATTCACAAATCTGGAAACCCAGGAAGACCCATCATTTCATGTGTGGGCACCCTCACTGAACAAGTCTCTGGATGGGTAGAGGGTATCCTTAAACCCTTGGTAAGGGATACAACCAGCTACATCCAGGACACTACTGACCTATTGAAAAAACTATCAGCAATAGGTCCTCTTCCAGAGGGAACCATCCTTGCCACCATGGATGTGGAATCCTTGTACTCGAATATTCCACACCAGGATGGATTAAATGCTTGCAAAATTTTCCTGGAAAAATACAGGAACTGATGCCAATTCTGTGGTGAAGCTTACAAAATTTATCCTCACCCATAATTACTTTGAATTTGACAATGACATATATCTACAGGAGACTGGGACTGCAATGGGAAGCAAAATGGCACCACAATATGCAAATCTTTTCATGGCCAAGCTTGAGAGTGACTTTTTATCCTCTTGTCCTATCAGGCCTCTGGCCTACTACCGTTACATTGATGATATTTTAATCATCTGGACAGAGTCTGAGGAGCAGCTGAAGACCTTCCATGAACAATTTAATCAGTTTCATCCCACCATCAACCTAACACTCAACTACTCCTGCACGGAAATCAACTTCTTGGACACCATCATTAAACTACGGAACAATGAAATACAGACATCCCTGTACAAGAAGCCAATTGACCGTCCAACATACCTGAAATGGGACAGTTTCATCCAAAACACATAAAAAACTCTATTGTATACAGCCAGGCTATCAGGTACAATCGGATATGTTCCAAGGCTATCAGGTACAATCGGATATGTTCCAACAGTACAGATAGAGACAATCACCTTGAGGGCCTCAGAAAAACCTTTTGAATCAAGGCTACCACCCAAGAACAATTGAAAACCAGATTATAAGAGCCACTCAGAATATCAAGAAACCATCTTCTACATTATAAAACCAAAGAAGAGAACAACCGGGTCCCTCTTGTAGTCACCTACAATCCACATCTGGAGGTGTTTAGAGGAGCTGCACGGAAACTACAACCATTACTGCAAAAAGATGCCCCGGTTTAAAATCTATTTTTCCAGACCCCCCACTTCTGTGTTTTAGACAGCCCCCCAAATCTAAGAAGCATCATTGTCAGAAGCTCCCTGTCCTCTCCAACACCAACAGGAGAACATTTCCCTGCAACCAGAAAAAATGCAAGACCTGTCCATTAATATTGACAACGGACAAGATAAAGATTCCCAGATCACATCAGGACTACAAGATACCCAGGTACGTTCAGCTGCACCACAACCAATGTGGTGTACTTAATCATATGTACCAAATGTCCAACTGGGGGTCTGTATGTAGGGG